>NC_140166.1:232252076-232342076 GCF_963971535.1 Notolepis coatsorum | reverse complement strand
GGGCCCTATTCCCTGTACCTGGTTCTGATGCAGCCGGGGCCCTATTCCCCGTACCTGGTTCTGATGCAGCCTCAGGGCCCTATTCCCTGTACCTGGTTCTGATGCAGCCTCAGGGCCCTATTCCCCGTACCTGGTTCTGATGCAGCCTCAGGGCCCTATTCCCCGTACCTGGTTCTGATGCAGCCTGGGCCCTATTCCCCGTACCTGGTTCTGATGCAGCCTGGGCCCTATTCCCCGTACCTGGTTCTGATGCAGCCTCAGGGCCCTATTCCCCGTACCTGGTTCTGATGCAGCCGGGCCCCTATTCCCCGTACCTGGTTCTGATGCAGCCTCAGGGCCCTATTCCCCGTACCTGGTTCTGATGCAGCCTCAGGGCCCTATTCCCCGTACCTGGTTCTGATGCAGCCTCAGGGCCCTATTCCCCGTACCTGGTTCTGATGCAGCCTCAGGGCCCTATTCCCTGTACCTGGTTCTGATGCAGCCGGGGCCCTATTCCCCGTACCTGGTTCTGATGCAGCCTCAGGGCCCTATTCCCCGTACCTGGTTCTGATGCAGCCTCAGGGCCCTATTCCCCGTACCTGGTTCTGATGCAGCCTCAGGCCCCTATTCCCCGTACCTGGTTCTGATGCAGCCTCAGGGCCCTATTCCCTGTACCTGGTTCTGATGCAGCCGGGGCCCTATTCCCCGTACCTGGTTCTGATGCAGCCTCAGGGCCCTATTCCCCGTACCTGGTTCTGATGCAGCCTCAGGCCCCTATTCCCCGTACCTGGTTCTGATGCAGCCGGGGCCCTATTCCCCGTACCTGGTTCTGATGCAGCCTCTGGGCCCTATTCCCCGTACCTGGTTCTGATGCAGCCGGGGCCCTATTCCCCGTACCTGGTTCTGATGCAGCCTCAGGGCCCTATTCCCCGTACCTGGTTCTGATGCAGCCTCAGGGCCCTATTCCCCGTACCTGGTTCTGATGCAGCCTCAGGGCCCTATTCCCCGTACCTGGTTCTGATGCAGCCGGGCCCCTATTCCCCGTACCTGGTTCTGATGCAGCCTGGGCCCTATTCCCCGTACCTGGTTCTGATGCAGCCTCAGGGCCCTATTCCCCGTACCTGGTTCTGATGCAGCCTCAGGGCCCTATTCCCCGTACCTGGTTCTGATGCAGCCTCAGGGCCCTATTCCCCGTACCTGGTTCTGATGCAGCCTCAGGGCCCTATTCCCCGTACCTGGTTCTGATGCAGCCTCAGGGCCCTATTCCCCGTACCTGGCTCTGATGCAGCCTCAGGGCCCTATTCCCTGTACCTGGCTCTGATGCAGCCTCAGGGCCCTATTCCCCGTACCTGGTTCTGATGCAGCCTCAGGGCCCTATTCCCCGTACCTGGTTCTGATGCAGCCTCAGGGCCCTATTCCCCGTACCTGGTTCTGATGCAGCCGGGCCCCTATTCCCCGTACCTGGTTCTGATGCAGCCTGGGCCCTATTCCCTGTACTTGGTTCTGATGCAGCCTGGGCCCTATTCCCCGTACCTGGTTCTGATGCAGCCTCAGGGCCCTATTCCCCGTACCTGGTTCTGATGCAGCCTCAGGGCCCTATTCCCCGTACCTGGTTCTGATGCAGCCTCAGGGCCCTATTCCCTGTACCTGGTTCTGATGCAGCCGGGGCCCTATTCCCCGTACCTGGTTCTGATGCAGCCGGGGCCCTATTCCCCGTACCTGGTTCTGATGCAGCCGGGGCCCTATTCCCCGTACCTGGTTCTGATGCAGCCGGGGCCCTATTCCCCGTACCTGGTTCTGATGCAGCCTCAGGGCCCTATTCCCCGTACCTGGTTCTGATGCAGCCTCAGGGCCCTATTCCCCGTACCTGGTTCTGATGCAGCCGGGGCCCTATTCCCCGTACCTGGTTCTGATGCAGCCGGGGCCCTATTCCCCGTACCTGGTTCTGATGCAGCCGGGGCCCTATTCCCCGTACCTGGTTCTGATGCAGCCTCAGGGCCCTATTCCCCGTACCTGGTTCTGATGCAGCCTCAGGGCCCTATTCCCCGTACCTGGTTCTGATGCAGCCGGGCCCCTATTCCCCGTACCTGGTTCTGATGCAGCCTGGGCCCTATTCCCCGTACCTGGCTCTGATGCAGCCTCAGGGCCCTATTCCCCGTACCTGGTTCTGATGCAGCCTCAGGGCCCTATTCCCCGTACCTGGTTCAACTAAGTCTATCAAAAGTCCCATTAGCCAGATTCAATTAACCCGATGTTTGAATCCAGGCTTTCCCTGTTCCTCTTCTTCTTCCACTTCTTTATTTTGTCCGGCAGTGTAAACGCAACATGGCGTATTACTGCCCTCCTCAGTTCTATACTACGCATACAGTAGGCCTACATCCCTGTTCCTCGAACGCTGATTCAGTCTCGTTAATTCCAACCAGACTTGATACTCAGGATCAGTGAATCTCGCGCGGCCGCCTCACCTGAAAAGACAGCAGGTGTCGATCGCAGAAATCCTGATTTTCTAACGGCATTGATTGATTGATTGATTGATTGATTGAAAACTTTATTAACAGATTGCAGAATGGGTACAATACAGTACGGCTCAATAGCCTCGCCGACAAGTTAAATGCATATCTATAGGCTAATTTTAAGTCCCTCATTACCCCAATCAATCAGATTATATTTCTTTAAATGTGCCTGCTGGCAGTAGGCTTAATGGAATGAATAATCGAATGAGATCTTGCTAGCGAAAATAATTAGTTCAACTCTTTCAGAATAAGTAGATAAAAACAAGCCCAAAGAGTATCTAATTGATACGAATGAATAGATACTTATGAGGATATCTGTACTGTATGCTCGGCTTAGGTATCATATACTTTATATATATATATATATATATATATATTAGTGCTGTCAGGCGATTAAAAAAATTAATCTAATTAATTACAGGATTTGTAATTAATTAATCTAATTAATCGCATTTTAATCGCATAACCATTTTATGCCTGATATTCTATATTATATAATCATATTTCAAATTGCATGTGTCCGGATGGCAGAATTCAGTACTGTATCTACAAAACCTTCTGTTTAATCATCTTCCATCTATTAATTTGCTTAGATTTTTCAGGTCTGGTCAATTTGAGCATGGTGTTATTCACAGTCAAAGATACAAAAAAATTTATTGATATTCTCATTTGGTTCATTACAATTTACTGAAAATAAAATTTTCATTCAATCAATCACCGCGCAGATTGATTGATTGAATGAAAATGTTATTAACAGATTGCAGAATGGGTACAATACAGTATGGCACACAATTGTTAAGGGGATGCAGACCAGGGTGCAACTTGCACCGTGCAATCCATTCTTTGTGGATCTAGCCCACAGTATTTCTGACACTGGGAATACATTCCCTGAGATTCATAGATGTCCCTAGAATCAGATACCAAGAACATGCAAATGGACCATATTAAAAAATAAAAAGTCTGTAAATGTGTATTCTACATTCTTATGGAATGAATGAGATACAAAAAAAATATTATAAAAAAAAAAAAAAAAAACTAATTTTTTTTGTAATTAATTTTGAGTTAATTTTCATAACGCGATAATTTGCTGTGTAATTAATTAATCTAATTAACGCGATAAACTGACAGCCCTAATATATATATATATATATATATATATATATATATATATATATATATATATATATATATATATATATATATATATATATATATATATATATACATGGTTCCCAAAGTTTTCAAGGCGCGACCCCCGAAATAACGTGTCAGAGAGGCTTGGAGGGAGGCTATACATTTTCACTATTAATCAGGTTTTAATCTGTTTCGGACATCATCCATACAGGCATTGAATTGATTAACCTTTGGTTTATACCAGTGACACCAGTCATCATGTCAGTCATGTTCATCACCCTCTTATTCATCATCAGATAACATTAACAGTGCTTGAACAGATAAATGCATTTTCTCAAATTCATTCATCAAAATGTCAAAGGCTGGGCGGTCAGGTGGCGTAGCGGAGATTGTGCTCGTCACCAATGCAAGAGGCTGCGGTCTCGACTCCCGGAGAGTCAGCATTGCCTTGGCTTGGGCTGATCGCTATACTAACTCGTTTGACTGAGTTAGGGGGAGGGGAGCCGTGGGGGGGTCCTGGGCGTTGTGGACAGCGACCCCTACAGTTCGGTCGGGGCGCCTGCACAGCGAGGGTAGGATCTGGAGAAAGGTAGTGTGACCTTCCACATGTTACACTCTCCCAGTGAGAATCTGCGCTGCCAGGCTGGCTGCCGGCTGGCTGCACATGTGTCGGAGGAAAACATGTGACAGTCTCCGGCCTCCCGGACCAACAGTAGGGGGGGGTGCGCAACAACCAGGAAGGGGGTTGGGAATTGGCATAACGACTAACAGTAGGATGGGAGAAAAATCGGAAAAAGAAGGAGGAAAAAGATAATAAAAAAATAATAATAAAAAAAATATATCAAAGGCTCATTCAATTTCTCAAATCCGTCAAACAGCGCATCTCATCAGACATTTTAATCCCAGTTACAATATCACAATAACGTGTGAGTGACAGTGATACAATTCAACAATCCACAGATTCAGATTCCTCGTAATTCATAATCCACAGTCCACGCATAAAGACGCTTCAATTTATGCTTGAATGAAACACAATCCGGGCGCTCCGTTAAGCAAATATACATCCACAGCGAAGAATATGAAACTAATCAGAGCCAAACGCCCGATAGGTTTCATTCATAAAAAATATCCTGCGGGATTCACATTCGCAATGCTCCGGTATTAAAATAACCACATAGTGTGTATTGCGACGCGCGAGCGCCATATCCGTATAGCTATGACATTATTTAGGACAAAGTAAATCTATAGGCTGAATATGATTTATTATCAGCATTTTAGGTATATTATTTTACATTTCAAAAGGCCTCTCTAGAAAAACTAAGCACAAAAACATAATTCAGAATGGTATAATGGGATCTAGACTGTGATTATTTCAGGAAGCGAGCTGGCATTTCTTTGCGAGGGCGTGGCCATGCAGGTTATCCAGTGAACTGAACTAAACTCTGCGCTGGACCAGGTTCAAACGTTCTGATCTGTTGCCATAATGATTTAGACAATCCGATGTCGGGGAACGGAAAGGTCTGGCTTAAGTCAAGCTATCCTGAAAATGATCCGGCTAACTCAGTTAGCCAGGTACGAGGAACAGGGCCCTGTTGACATGTTATTATTATTAGTAGTAGTAGTATTAACACTATGGCGACCGGCGGGGCTCTGCGATTTAGGCCTCAGAGGACAGCGGATTGTAAACAAACCAATGTACATTCTAAGAGCTTTATATATCATTTACAGTATTGCTATCTGTCCATTCTCATTGTCACTTGAGTGCATAAACCGTGCCTTCATAATGGCTTAAAGAAAATAAAAATCCATCGGTTGGTTGTCATTTTATAGCGTTGTGAATATAAGGTATAACATACTTTTAGTCTAGGCTTTTCTGCAGGAAGCTAAACGTTGGCGCCGTTATATCAAACGCCATTTCTGCTGTATATATACGAATGAAATAAAACAAACTGCGTAGCATCCGGACTATTACAGAGCATCTATGGATGAAATGGGGGCGGCGGGGAACGCCGATTACTATTATTGATCAGCAATATAGTGTGCGTTCAATATAGCATTTTCATTGACCGATCACGTTACGTTATAAAACAATGTCCAATCCAGCTGTAATTTGGGGTAATATTATCCTACCATCAGGCCATGTGATCGCCGGCAGCATTTCCTCACCAGTCATCGGATTCTGGTAGATCGATATGCACATTGGCTAATCATAAATCCCATTATTCCACGCTGAAAAAAACGCTTGCCAAGCTGATCCAAGATGGAGGATGTTTGGCTGGGATCAAGGAACTATGATCCGCCCACAGAACTGTACTTCCATTTTTTTTTTATTCACATAATGATACTGCAGTGATGGCGCCCCTAAGCGGGTCTGGCCGGTACTGCATGTTTCAAAAATCAAATATGTGAAAAGATGCTGGTAGTGGATCGGGTACCTAAGAAGCGTTATAAATATGGAATAAAACAATAACAACTCGTCACGTATATACTCGTGGCTCTGGTCCACAACACGTATACTCGTTCTCGGACGGCATAGTGTTAATAGTAGAGGTATTGTTATCAATATTATTATTGTTGTTGTTGTGATGATGAGGATAATTGTTATTAGTAGTAGTAGTAGTAGTAGTAGTAGTAGTAGTAGTAGTAGTAGTAGTAGTAGTAGTAGTAGTAATAGTAGTAGTAGTAGTAGTAGTAGTAGTAGTAGTAGTAGTAGTAGTAGTAGTAGTAGTAATAGTAGTAGTAGTAGTAGTAGTAGTAGTAGTAGTAGTAGTAGTAGTAGTAGTAGTAGTATTAGTAATAGTAGTAGTAGTAGTAGTAGTAGTAGTAGTAGTAATAGTAGTAGTAGTAGTAGTAGTAGTAGTAGTAATAGTAGTAGTAGTAGTAGTAGTAGTAGTAGTAGTAGTAGTAGTAGTAGTAGTAGTAGTAGTAGTAGTAGTAATAGTAGTAGTAGTAGTAGTAATAGTAGTAGTAATAGTAGTAGTAATAGTAGTAGTAGTAGTAGTAGTAGTAGTAGTAATAGTAGTAGTAATAGTAGTAGTAGTAGTAGTAGTAGTAGTAGTAGTAGTAGTAGTAGCAGTAGCAGTAGTAGTAGTAGTAGTAGTAGTAGTAGTAGTAGTAGTAGTAGTAGTGTTATCAATATTATTATTATTGTTGTTGTTGTTGTTGTTGTTGTTGTTGTTGTTGTTGTTGTTGTTGTGATGATGATAATTGTTATTATTATTAGTAGTAGTAGTAATAGTAGTAGACTAGTATTGTTATTCATATTATGATTGTTGTTATTATTATGCTCATGATGATGGTGATTTGTCAAACCGTAACATTTTGTATTTATTCGTTTATCTGTCAGGGACGATGCAAAATAAAACATTGTAGCAGGTTACAACAACAAGATACAGATGCATTGTATGTAGGATTTCTAGCCAAGGCAAATTTTCAACCCCTGTCCCTGGTTAGGCTTTTCCACTTAAAGTGGTCATTACATATCATCATTACCAAAAGAACATTAGTTAAAATGAGCACATAATTAATAGTGACATACTTTACATGATCATACAATAATTACAATAATTACATCACATCACAGTCATTTTACATGTGTTGCGTATATGTGTGCATGTTCCCTGATTGTGTTAATTAGATTAATAAATGACACAGCAAATTATGGCGTTTTAATTTTTTTTATCTCATTCATTCCATAAGAATGTAGAATAAACATTTACAAACTTTTTTTTTTAAATGGTGCATTTGCATGTTCTTGGTATCTAGGGACATCTATGGGTCTCAGGGAATGTATTCCAAGTGTCAGAAATACTGTCTCTGTTACTAGGCTTGAGTAAATTGTAATTAACCAAATGAGAATATCAATAAAAAAAATGTATCTTTGACTGTGAATAACACCATGCTAAAATTGACCAGACCTGAAAAATCTAAGCAAATGAATAAATGGAAGATGATTAAACAGAAGGTTTTGTAGATACAGTACTGAATTCGGCCATCCGGACACATGACATTTGAAATATGATTATAGAATATAGAATATCAGGCCTAAAATGGTTATGCGATTAAAATGCGATTAATTAGATTAATTAATTACAAATCCTGTAATTAATTAGATAAAACATTTTAATGGCCTGACAGCACTAGTTTATAGGTGTGTGCGTGTGTGTGTGTCGGTGTCGGTGTGTGTGTCGGTGTGCATGTATGTGTGTACTGTAGTTGTATGTAGTAGCATGTATGTGTGTCCACGTGTGTGTGATCAGTGATCACAGGTTGGGTTTGGTGTCGGCCAGTGTTTCACCTTTATAATGAATGTTTTCAGATCAGTTTTATTTGATGATAATAATAATTAGTAGTAGTAATAGTAGTTGTAGTAGTAGTCATATTTATCATTGTTGTTGTTGTTATGATGATGATGATGATGATAATAATAATAATAGTAATAATAATTAGTAGTAGTAGTATTGTTATTAATATTATTTGTGTTATTATTATTACTATGATGATGATGATGATCATTATCTAAACAAACAGAATTTAAACAAAGGTGTAGGGTTTCAGCTTCACAGCTCCCTCCTCTTCATCTATTGTCGTTTTCCTTTGTCTTAAACTGTTGTTGTTTTCCTTTGTCTTAAACTGTTGTTGTTTTCCTTTGTCTTAAACTGTTGTTGTTTTCCTTTGTCTTAAACTGTTGTTGTTTTCCTTTGTCTTAAACTGTTGTCGTTTTCCTTTGTCTTAAACTGTTGTCATTTCCTTTGTCTTAAACTGTTGTCGTTTTCCTTTGTCTTAAACTGTTGTCGTTTTCCTTTGACTTAAACTGTTGTCGTTTTCCTTTGTCTTAAACTGTTGTTGTTTTCCTTTGTCTTAAACTGTTGTTGTTTTCCTCTCAGTTCCCAGGAGTCTGCAGAGGCTGCAAGTGGATCCTCTCCCATCTGCACCGTTCACTGGGAAACAATACTAGCCAGGTGAAGAATATATAACTAATACAACCGTTACAACACAATATGGTACTAACATATGAGGGGGCCGTTTATGGCGTATACTGTCACTTTAAACGGCCCCTCATACTAATACAAGCACCGTTACAACACAATATAGCACTATTACAATCACTGTAAAAACACAATATGTTCAGCTTTGAAAGCATCATAAACTATTCTAACTTAAAGTTGATTTTTAAACGCTTACATGGACTGGCTCCCTCTCTACTTAGCGACCCCATTACAGTACACCAGTAGAGTCACCAGTAGAGTCACCAGTAGAGTCACCAGTAGAGTCACCAGTAGAGTCACCAGTAGAGTCAGTAGAGTCCAGTAGAGTCACCAGTAGAGTCAGTAGAGTCAGTAGAGTCACCAGTAGAGTCACCAGTAGAGTCAGTAGAGTCAGTAGAGTCACCAGTAGAGTCACCAGTAGAGTCAGTAGAGTCACCAGTAGAGTCACCAGTAGAGTCAGTAGAGTCACCAGTAGAGTCACCAGTAGAGTCACCAGTAGAGTCACCAGTAGAGTCACCAGTAGAGTCACCAGTAGAGTCAGTAGAGTCACCAGTAGAGTCACCAGTAGAGTCAGTAGAGTCACCAGTAGAGTCACCAGTAGAGTCAGTAGTGTCAGTAGAGTCAGTAGAGACAGTAGAGTCAGTAGAGACAGTAGAGACAGTAGAGACAGTAGAGACACCAGTAGAGTCAGTAGAGACAGTAGAGTCAGTAGAGACAGTAGAGACACCAATAGAGTCACCAGTAGAGTCACCAGTAGAGTCAGTAGAGTCAGTAGTAGAGTCAGTAGAGACACCAGTAGAGTCACCAGTAGAGTCACCAGTAGAGACAGTAGAGTCAGTAGAGACAGTAGAGACAGTAGAGTCAGTAGAGTCAGTAGAGACAGTAGAGACAGTAGAGTCAGTAGAGACAGTAGAGACAGTAGAGACAGTAGAGTCAGTAGAGACAGTAGAGTCAGTAGAGTCAGTAGAGACAGTAGAGTCAGTAGAGTCAGTAGAGTCAGTAGAGACAGTAGAGACAGTAGAGACAGTAGAGTCAGTAGAGACAGTAGAGACAGTAGGGACAGTAGAGTCAGTAGAGTCAGTAGAGACAGTAGAGTCAGTAGAGTCAGTAGAGTCAGTAGAGACAGTAGAGTCAGTAGAGTCAGTAGAGACAGTAGAGTCAGTAGAGTCACCAGTAGAGACAGTAGAGTCAGTAGAGTCAGTAGAGTCAGTAGAGACAGTAGAGTCAGTAGAGTCAGTAGAGACAGTAGAGTCAGTAGAGTCAGTAGAGACAGTAGAGTCAGTAGAGTCACCAGTAGAGACAGTAGAGTCAGTAGAGTCAGTAGAGACAGTAGAGACAGTAGAGACAGTAGAGTCAGTAGAGTCAGTAGAGTCAGTAGAGACAGTAGAGTCAGTAGAGTCAGTAGAGTCAGTAGAGACAGTAGAGTCAGTAGAGTCAGTAGAGTCAGTAGAGTCAGTAGAGACAGTAGAGACAGTAGAGACAGTAGAGTCAGTAGAGTCAGTAGAGACAGTAGAGTCACCAGTAGAGTCAGTAGAGTCAGTAGAGTCACCAGTAGAGTCAGTAGAGTCAGTAGAGTCAGTAGAGTCAGTAGAGTCAGTAGAGACAGTAGAGTCAGTAGAGTCACCAGTAGAGTCAGTAGAGTCAGTAGAGTCAGTAGAGTCAGTAGAGTCAGTAGAGTCACCAGTAGAGACCAGTAGAGTCACCAGTAGAGTCAGTAGAGTCAGTAGAGTCACCAGTAGAGTCAGTAGAGTCAGTAGAGTCACCAGTAGAGACCAGTAGAGACAGTAGAGTCAGTAGAGTCAGTAGAGACAGTAGAGTCAGTAGAGTCAGTAGAGTCACCAGTAGAGTCAGTAGAGACAGTAGAGACAGTAGAGTCAGTAGAGTCAGTAGAGACAGTAGAGTCAGTAGAGTCAGTAGAGTCAGTAGAGTCAGTAGAGACAGTAGAGTCAGTAGAGTCAGTAGAGACAGTAGAGTCAGTAGAGTCAGTAGAGACAGTAGAGACAGTAGAGTCAGTAGAGTCAGTAGAGACAGTAGAGACAGTAGAGTCAGTAGAGACAGTAGAGTCAGTAGAGACAGTAGAGTCAGTAGAGTCAGTAGAGACAGTAGAGACAGTAGAGGACAGTAGAGACAGTAGAGTCAGTAGAGTCAGTAGAGACAGTAGAGTCAGTAGAGTCAGTAGAGACAGTAGAGACAGTAGAGACAGTAGAGTCAGTAGAGTCAGTAGAGACAGTAGAGTCAGTAGAGTCAGTAGAGTCAGTAGAGTCAGTAGAGTCAGTAGAGACAGTAGAGTCAGTAGAGTCAGTAGAGACAGTAGAGTCAGTAGAGTCAGTAGAGACAGTAGAGACAGTAGAGTCAGTAGAGTCAGTAGAGACAGTAGAGACAGTAGAGTCAGTAGAGACAGTAGAGTCAGTAGAGTCAGTAGAGTCAGTAGAGACAGTAGAGACAGTAGAGGACAGTAGAGACAGTAGAGTCAGTAGAGTCAGTAGAGACAGTAGAGACAGTAGAGACAGTAGAGTCAGTAGAGACAGTAGAGACAGTAGAGACAGTAGAGACAGTAGAGGACAGTAGAGACAGTAGAGTCAGTAGAGTCAGTAGAGTCAGTAGAGACAGTAGAGTCAGTAGAGACAGTAGAGACAGTAGAGTCAGTAGAGTCAGTAGAGTCACCAGTAGAGTCAGTAGAGACAGTAGAGACAGTAGAGTCAGTAGAGACAGTAGAGTCAGTAGAGTCAGTAGAGACAGTAGAGTCAGTAGAGACAGTAGAGTCAGTAGAGTCACCAGTAGAGACAGTAGAGACAGTAGAGTCAGTAGAGACAGTAGAGTCAGTAGAGACAGTAGAGACAGTAGAGTCAGTAGAGACAGTAGAGTCAGTAGAGTCACCAGTAGAGACAGTAGAGACAGTAGAGTCAGTAGAGACAGTAGAGTCAGTAGAGACAGTAGAGACAGTAGAGTCAGTAGAGACAGTAGAGTCACCAGTAGAGTCAGTAGAGACAGTAGAGTCAGTAGAGACAGTAGAGACAGTAGAGTCAGTAGAGTCACCAGTAGAGACAGTAGAGTCAGTAGAGTCAGTAGAGACAGTAGAGTCAGTAGAGTCAGTAGAGGACAGTAGAGACCAGTAGAGTCAGTAGAGACAGTAGAGACAGTAGAGTCAGTAGAGTCAGTAGAGTCAGTAGAGACAGTAGAGTCAGTAGAGACAGTAGAGACAGTAGAGTCAGTAGAGACAGTAGAGACAGTAGAGTCAGTAGAGTCAGTAGAGACAGTAGAGTCAGTAGAGTCAGTAGAGACAGTAGAGGACAGTAGAGACAGTAGAGTCAGTAGAGTCAGTAGAGTCAGTAGAGACAGTAGAGTCAGTAGAGTCAGTAGAGTCAGTAGAGACAGTAGAGTCACCAGTAGAGACAGTAGAGACAGTAGAGGACAGTAGAGACCAGTAGAGACAGTAGAGTCAGTAGAGTCAGTAGAGACAGTAGAGTCAGTAGAGGACAGTAGAGACAGTAGAGTCAGTAGAGTCAGTAGAGTCAGTAGAGACAGTAGAGACAGTAGAGACAGTAGAGTCAGTAGACTCAGTAGAGTCACCAGTAGAGTCAGTAGAGACAGTAGAGACAGTAGAGGACAGTAGAGACAGTAGAGACAGTAGAGTCAGTAGAGACAGTAGAGTCAGTAGAGTCAGTAGAGGACAGTAGAGACAGTAGAGACAGTAGAGACAGTAGAGTCAGTAGAGTCAGTAGAGACAGTAGAGACAGTAGAGACAGTAGAGTCAGTAGAGTCAGTAGAGTCACCAGTAGAGTCAGTAGAGACAGTAGAGACAGTAGAGGACAGTAGAGACAGTAGAGACAGTAGAGACAGTAGAGGACAGTAGAGACAGTAGAGACAGTAGAGTCAGTAGAGTCAGTAGAGACAGTAGAGTCAGTAGAGACAGTAGAGACAGTAGAGACAGTAGAGTCAGTAGAGTCACCAGTAGAGTAAGTAGAGTCAGTAGAGTCACCAGTAGAGACCAGTAGAGTCAGTAGAGTCACCAGTAGAGACCAGTAGAGACAGTAGAGTCAGTAGAGTCAGTAGAGACAGTAGAGTCAGTAGAGTCAGTAGAGTCAGTAGAGTCACCAGTAGAGTCAGTAGAGACAGTAGAGACAGTAGAGTCAGTAGAGTCAGTAGAGACAGTAGAGTCAGTAGAGTCAGTAGAGTCAGTAGAGACAGTAGAGTCAGTAGAGTCAGTAGAGACAGTAGAGTCAGTAGAGTCAGTAGAGTCAGTAGTGTCAGTAGAGACAGTAGAGACAGTAGAGTCAGTAGAGACAGTAGAGTCAGTAGAGACAGTAGAGTCAGTAGAGTCAGTAGAGACAGTAGAGACAGTAGAGGACAGTAGAGACAGTAGAGTCAGTAGAGACAGTAGAGACAGTAGAGACAGTAGAGGACAGTAGAGACAGTAGAGACAGTAGAGACAGTAGAGACAGTAGAGGACAGTAGAGACAGTAGAGTCAGTAGAGTCAGTAGAGACAGTAGAGTCAGTAGAGTCACCAGTAGAGTCAGTAGAGACAGTAGAGACAGTAGAGTCAGTAGAGACAGTAGAGTCAGTAGAGTCAGTAGAGACAGTAGAGTCAGTAGAGACAGTAGAGTCAGTAGAGTCACCAGTAGAGACAGTAGAGACAGTAGAGTCAGTAGAGACAGTAGAGTCAGTAGAGACAGTAGAGACAGTAGAGTCAGTAGAGACAGTAGAGTCAGTAGAGACAGTAGAGTCACCAGTAGAGTCAGTAGAGACAGTAGAGTCAGTAGAGACAGTAGAGACAGTAGAGTCAGTAGAGTCACCAGTAGAGACAGTAGAGACAGTAGAGTCAGTAGAGTCAGTAGAGACAGTAGAGTCAGTAGAGACAGTAGAGTCAGTAGAGTCAGTAGAGTCACCAGTAGAGTAAGTAGAGTCAGTAGAGTCACCAGTAGAGACCAGTAGAGTCAGTAGAGTCACCAGTAGAGACCAGTAGAGACAGTAGAGTCAGTAGAGTCAGTAGAGACAGTAGAGTCAGTAGAGTCAGTAGAGTCAGTAGAGTCACCAGTAGAGTCAGTAGAGACAGTAGAGACAGTAGAGTCAGTAGAGTCAGTAGAGACAGTAGAGTCAGTAGAGTCAGTAGAGTCAGTAGAGACAGTAGAGTCAGTAGAGTCAGTAGAGACAGTAGAGTCAGTAGAGTCAGTAGAGTCAGTAGTGTCAGTAGAGACAGTAGAGACAGTAGAGTCAGTAGAGACAGTAGAGTCAGTAGAGACAGTAGAGTCAGTAGAGTCAGTAGAGTCAGTAGAGTCAGTAGAGACAGTAGAGGACAGTAGAGACAGTAGAGACAGTAGAGGACAGTAGAGACAGTAGAGTCAGTAGAGACAGTAGAGACAGTAGAGACAGTAGAGGACAGTAGAGACAGTAGAGACAGTAGAGACAGTAGAGACAGTAGAGGACAGTAGAGACAGTAGAGTCAGTAGAGTCAGTAGAGACAGTAGAGTCAGTAGAGTCACCAGTAGAGACAGTAGAGACAGTAGAGTCAGTAGAGACAGTAGAGTCAGTAGAGACAGTAGAGACAGTAGAGTCAGTAGAGACAGTAGAGTCAGTAGAGACAGTAGAGTCACCAGTAGAGTCAGTAGAGACAGTAGAGTCAGTAGAGACAGTAGAGACAGTAGAGTCAGTAGAGTCACCAGTAGAGACAGTAGAGTCAGTAGAGTCAGTAGAGACAGTAGAGTCAGTAGAGTCAGTAGAGGACAGTAGAGACCAGTAGAGTCAGTAGAGACAGTAGAGTCAGTAGAGTCAGTAGAGTCAGTAGAGTCAGTAGAGACAGTAGAGTCAGTAGAGACAGTAGAGACAGTAGAGTCAGTAGAGACAGTAGAGACAGTAGAGTCAGTAGAGTCAGTAGAGACAGTAGAGTCAGTAGAGTCAGTAGAGACAGTAGAGGACAGTAGAGACAGTAGAGTCAGTAGAGTCAGTAGAGTCAGTAGAGACAGTAGAGTCAGTAGAGTCAGTAGAGTCAGTAGAGACAGTAGAGTCACCAGTAGAGACAGTAGAGACAGTAGAGGACAGTAGAGACCAGTAGAGACAGTAGAGTCAGTAGAGTCAGTAGAGACAGTAGAGTCAGTAGAGTCAGTAGAGGACAGTAGAGACAGTAGAGTCAGTAGAGTCAGTAGAGTCAGTAGAGGACAGTAGAGTCAGTAGAGACAGTAGAGTCAGTAGAGACAGTAGAGACAGTAGAGACAGTAGAGTCAGTAGACTCAGTAGAGTCACCAGTAGAGTCAGTAGAGACAGTAGAGACAGTAGAGGACAGTAGAGACAGTAGAGACAGTAGAGTCAGTAGAGACAGTAGAGTCAGTAGAGTCAGTAGAGGACAGTAGAGACAGTAGAGGACAGTAGAGACAGTAGAGACAGTAGAGTCAGTAGAGTCAGTAGAGACAGTAGAGACAGTAGAGACAGTAGAGTCAGTAGAGTCAGTAGAGTCACCAGTAGAGTCAGTAGAGACAGTAGAGACAGTAGAGGACAGTAGAGACAGTAGAGACAGTAGAGGACAGTAGAGACAGTAGAGACAGTAGAGTCAGTAGAGTCAGTAGAGACAGTAGAGTCAGTAGAGTCAGTAGAGTCAGTAGAGTCAGTAGAGTCACCAGTAGAGTCAGTAGAGACAGTAGAGACAGTAGAGTCAGTAGAGACAGTAGAGACAGTAGAGGACAGTAGAGACAGTAGAGTCAGTAGAGTCAGTAGAGTCAGTAGAGACAGTAGAGTCAGTAGAGACAGTAGAGACAGTAGAGGACAGTAGAGACAGTAGAGACAGTAGAGACAGTAGAGTCAGTAGAGTCAGTAGAGTCACCAGTAGAGTCAGTAGAGTCACCAGTAGAGTCAGTAGAGACAGTAGAGTCACCAGTAGAGACAGTAGAGACAGTAGAGTCAGTAGAGTCAGTAGAGTCAGTAGAGTCAGTAGAGACAGTAGAGTCAGTAGAGTCAGTAGAGTCAGTAGAGACAGTAGAGTCACCAGTAGAGACAGTAGAGACAGTAGAGACAGTAGAGTCAGTAGAGACAGTAGAGTCAGTAGAGACAGTAGAGACAGTAGAGTCAGTAGAGACAGTAGAGTCACCAGTAGAGACCAGTAGAGTCACCAGTAGAGACCAGTAGAGTCAGTACACCAGTAGTCACCAGTAGAGACCAGTAGAGTCACCAGTAGAGTCAATATACCAGTAGAGTCACCAGTAGAGTCAGTAGAGTCAGTAGAGTCACCAGTAGAGACCAGTAGAGTCAGTAGAGTCAGTAGAGTCACCAGTAGAGTCAGTAGAGTCAGTAGAGTCACCAGTAGAGTCAGTAGAGTCAGTAGTAGAGACCAGTAGAGTCACCAGTAGAGTCAGTACACTAGTAGAGACCAGTAGAGACCAGTAGAGTCACCAGTAGAGTCAGTACACTAGTAGAGACCAGTAGAGACCAGTAGAGTCACCAGTAGAGTCAGTACACTAGTAGAGACCAGTAGAGTCAGTAGTAGAGACCAGTAGAGTCACCAGTAGAGACCAGTAGAGTCACCAGTAGAGTCAGTAGAGTCAGTAGAGTCAGTAGAGTCAGTAGAGTCAGTAGAGTCAGTAGAGACAGTAGAGTCACCAGTAGAGTCAGTACACTAGTAGAGACCAGTAGAGTCAGTAGTAGAGTCAGTAGAGTCACCAGTAGAGTCACCAGTAGAGTCACCAGTAGAGTCACCAGTAGAGTCACCAGTAGAGTCAGTAGAGTCACCAGTAGAGTCAGTAGAGTCACCAGTAGAGTCACCAGTAGAGTCACCAGTAGAGTCACCAGTAGAGTCACCAGTAGAGTCAGTAGAGTCACCAGTAGAGTCACCAGTAGAGTCAGTAGAGTCACCAGTAGAGTCACCAGTAGAGTCAGTAGAGTCAGTAGAGTCACCAGTAGAGTCACCAGTAGAGTCAGTAGAGTCACCAGTAGAGTCACCAGTAGAGTCACCAGTAGAGTCAGTAGAGTCACCAGTAGAGTCACCAGTAGAGTCAGTAGAGTCAGTAGAGTCAGTAGAGTCAGTAGAGTCACCAGTAGAGTCAGTAGAGTCACCAGTAGAGTCACCAGTAGAGTCACCAGTAGAGTCACCAGTAGAGTCACCAGTAGAGTCAGTAGAGTCACCAGTAGAGTCAGTAGAGTCACCAGTAGAGTCACCAGTAGAGTCACCAGTAGAGTCACCAGTAGAGTCACCAGTAGAGTCAGTAGAGTCACCAGTAGAGTCACCAGTAGAGTCAGTAGAGTCACCAGTAGAGTCACCAGTAGAGTCAGTAGAGTCAGTAGAGTCACCAGTAGAGTCACCAGTAGAGTCAGTAGAGTCACCAGTAGAGTCACCAGTAGAGTCACCAGTAGAGTCAGTAGAGTCACCAGTAGAGTCACCAGTAGAGTCAGTAGAGTCAGTAGAGTCAGTAGAGTCAGTAGAGTCACCAGTTTTGGGGAATTAACTGATAGGAAATTAATCTAAAATTAATCTAAAATGTATCGAAAATTAATCGAATCGAATCGAATCGTGGTCAAATGAAGAGATTTCATGATGCATTGAATCGTTGCCTGAATAATCGTAATCGAATCGAATCGTTGTGAGGTCGCATCGTTACACCCCTAATGTACACATATAATAAACACCTACATTCGTATTTGTGTATAGGTTATGTATTTGTGGATATATTTTAGTATACGTATCTACATCTGTATTTGTGCATAGGCTATGTATTTGTGCATGTATTTTAGTATATGTATTATTTATGTATTTATGTATCTATTGCAGGTGGAGATCAAAGGGAAGTTGGCCCACGTTTGTGACGCTGCATGGTTCCTGGTCAGGGGGCTCTGCAGAGGGATGGTGAGGCGCTACCACGAGCCCATCACCAAGGCCGTGTCCTCCCATGAGGGCACCCCGGCAGCGTGCGCTGGCTTGGGCCTCTGCTAATCCACACTTGCCCAGTGAAACGTTTGAAGAAATATATAGAGCATCAACTATTTAGTCATAGAATAGAATAGAAACACTTTTTTTTTTAATCCCAAGGGAAATTTGACACTACAAATCGCTCACATTAAACATTTAGACAGAACAAAGTCACGAATAAGAATAACAAAACAAATTGCCTAAGAATAAGAATAGAATAAAATATACAGTAGAAAAATACAGTAAAAATTTACAGAAGTCGACAGTAAGTGTAAAAGTAAAAGTAAAAGCCAAACAGCCAAACAGCCAGTGTGTTCTGATTTTCTCTTACCGGCAAGTAGCTTCCAGAGTAGAGGAGGCGTGTTGACGACAGGTTGGCCTGCATGGCTACTGGCCAGAGCTACCAGTAGAACTGATTCAAGTTTCCAACTCTGTATAAAACTGCTTCATATGTCCTGATGTACTGCTCTTGCCTTCCTGTACATGTTTTAACCTAATAAAGCATTGATGAAAAGCACTGATCCAAGTCCTGGCACCACATCACCCCCACCCTCATCCACCTTCACTGGCTCCCAGTCAAGTCCAGCATCAATTTAAAGATCCTCCTCATCACCTACAAAGCCCTTCACCCCCTTACCCCCCGGTACCTAGCTGACCTCCTCCATCCCTACATCCCCTCACTCCCCGGTACCTAGCTGACCTCCTCCATCCCTACATCCCTTCACTCCCCGGTACCTAGCTGACCTCCTCCATCCCTACATCCCTTCACTCCCTGGTACCTAGCTGACCTCCTCCATCCCTACATCCCTTCACTCCCCGGTACCTAGCTGACCTCCTCCATCCCTACTTCCCTTCACTCCCTGGTACCTAGCTGACCTCCTCCATCCCTACATCCCTTCACTCCCCGGTACCTAGCTGACCTCCTCCATCCCTACATCCCTTCACTCCCTGGTACCTAGCTGACCTCCTCCATCCCTACATCCCTTCACTCCCCGGTACCTAGCTGACCTCCTCCATCCCTACATCCCTTCACTCCCTGGTACCTAGCTGACCTCCTCCATCCCTACATCCCTTCACTCCCCGGTACCTAGCTGACCTCCTCCATCCCTACTTCCCTTCACTCCCTGGTACCTAGCTGACCTCCTCCATCCCTACATCCCTTCACTCCTTGGTACCTAGCTGACCTCCTACATCCCTACATCCCTTCACTCCCTGGTACCTAGCGGACCTCCTCCATCCCTACATCCCTTCACTCCCTGCCCCCCGGTACCTAGCTGACCTCCTCCATCCCTACATCCCTTCACTCCCTGGCCCCCCGGTACCTAGCGGACCTCCTCCATCCCTACATCCCTTCACTCCCCGGTACCTAGCTGACCTCCTCCATCCCTACTTCCCTTCACTCCCTGGTACCTAGCTGACCTCCTCCATCCCTACATCCCTTCACTCCTTGGTACCTAGCTGACCTCCTCCATCCCTACATCCCTTCACTCCCTGGTACCTAGCTGACCTCCTCCATCCCTACATCCCTTCACTCCCTGGTACCTAGCTGACCTCCTCCATCCCTACATCCCTTCACTCCCCGGTACCTAGCTGACCTCCTCCATCCCTACATCCCTTCACTCCCTGCCCCCCGGTACCTAGCGGACCTCCTCCATCCCTACATCCCTTCACTCCCTGCCCCCTGGTACCTAGCGGACCTCCTCCATCCCTACATCCCTTCACTCCCTGCCCCCTGGTACCTAGCGGACCTCCTCCATCCCTACATCCCGCCCCGGAGGCTGCGGTCCTCTGACTCCGGTCTCCTCTCCATCCCCACCACCAACCTGTGGACTGTTGGTCCCAGAGCCTTCTCTGTTGCCGCACCCACCCTCTGGAACTCACTCCCTCCAAACATGCACTCCTTCAAATCCGAACTCAAAACCCACCTCTTCACCAAATCTGTAAATGAAATTTCTTTTTTTCTTTCCTTTCCTTATGTTGATCCCTGATCCCCTTCCCTTAGCTTCCCCCTCCTGTTAAGCGCCTTGGGTCTCCTGAAAGGCGCTATATAAATCTAAGATATTATTATTATTATTATTATTATCATGTCTACCGTACTATGGGACTGGTCCTGTGTTTGTTAGCCTTCTATGGAAACTGATACGATTAGCTGACAAGTTCATCATCCATGCCTCACCTGAGGAATACACTGAATCACATTATTTTTTATTTAACCTTTATTTACCCAGGGTAGGTTCTCTGATCACGGATGCTCTTTTTCAGCTACGCCCTGCTTCACATTTACACCTGGGAGCTGCCCAGTACAACCACAGTCTGACACCTGGGAGCCGCCCAGTACAACCACAGTCTGACACCTGGGAGCCGCCCAGTACAACCACAGTCTGACACCTGGGAGCTGCCCAGTACAACCACAGTCTGACACCTGGGAGCCGCCCAGTACAACCACAGTCTGACACCTGGGAGCCGCCCAGTACAACCACAGTCTGACACCTGGGAGCCGCCCAGTACAACCACAGTCTGACACCTGGGAGCTGCCCAGTACAACCACAGTCTGACACCTGGGAGCCGCCCAGTACAACCACAGTCTGACACCTGGGAGCCGCCCAGTACAACCACAGTCTGACACCTGGGAGCCGCCCAGTACAACCACAGTCTGACACCTGGGAGCTGCCCAGTACAACCACAGTCTGACACCTGGGAGCTGCCCAGTACAACCACAGTCTGACACCTGGGAGCTGCCCAGTACAACCACAGTCTGACACCTGGGAGCTGCCCAGTACGACCACAGTCTGACACCTGGGAGCTGCCCAGTACAACCACAGTCTGACACCTGGGAGCTGCCCAGTACAACCACAGTCTGACACCTGGGAGCTGCCCAGTACAACCACAGTCTGACACCTGGGAGCTGCCCAGTACAACCACAGTGACACCTGGGAGCCGCCCAGTACAACCACAGTGACACCTGGGAGCTGCCCAGTACAACCACAGTCTGACACCTGGGAGCTGCCCAGTACAACCACAGTGACACCTGGGAGCCGCCCAGTACAACCACAGTCTGACACCTGGGAGCTGCCCAGTACAACCACAGTCTGACACCTGGGAGCTGCCCAGTACAACCACAGTGACACCTGGGAGCTGCCCAGTACAACCACAGTCTGACACCGTTGGCCACTGAGCAACTCCACTGGAGGTTTAGTGCCTTGCTCAAGGGCACTTCAGCGGTTGGTGTTAAGGGGATGGGAGAGAGTTATTAATTTACTTCCCCAGCCCAGATTTTTCCTGCCGGTCCGGGGGATCGAACCGGCGACCTTCCGGTCACAAACCCGCTTATAACCTTTAGGCCACCGCTGCCACCGCTGCCCCCATCAGCAATCCAAAAACAAGATATAAGTATCACACATTTTAACAAACATAAAATAAATCAATGAAGATGTTTGTACAATTTTGGTGAACTGTGGGTTCCTAAGCATTTATCCGTTGATCTAATTTCTCTTGATGGACAAAGACTTGAATTGTTGTCTCACAATTGACTAGAGGTATTTGGATTGTATCCTAAATTAATATTTATAATTTAATGTTTTGTACACATTCAGGAAGGTTCATGTTCAAGTTTGTCTTTATTTGTCACGTATAAGCTACGTAGCTACGTAGCTATGTACATTACAGTGAAATGCTTGGTTCTGTATGAGCCCCTGAGAATGTGCTTCATACAGTAAAAAAAGTAAGTAAAAGAGGAATAACACTATACAATATACAAACTTAAGTACAAAACACAAGGTGTGTGTTGTGTATATATATGTGTAACGGATGGTACCGTGAAGCGCAGTCACAAAGGGCTGTGGTGAGCAGCGGTGCTATGGGTTAAACTCACTCTCACCCTCAAAAGACGCATAGACACGTTGCAAAGTAGTGAGTTCACCTCTTGGTATAGCGGTCTGTGCTGTTGCCCGCGGCGTGGGAGACCCGAGTTCGAAACTCCCTCCGGGCATCGAAGTTTAACACAACGCAAAAAGGTGACAAGCTCTGTTACATATGTATATACAGATATATGATGTATATTTATGTTTGATCATTGTATATAGTGTGTTGTATGTCCATATGTGCATAATAGTCTCACATAGCCATACCGCTCTCCACACTACGTTACACTACCGGCCTGGCGGCAAAATGGCTGTTTGTCCCCAGCTGCGTCCAATCACGTATCAATTAATAAATAATGTCCAAATGTTCTGAGCACAGCTGTGGAAGAGACACCATGCAACACATAGTTCAAGCGGTTCATAGTTGTGTCCCACAGTAATCCAAGACATATTCACGTTATTCCAACTGTTTTTATAATCCATTTTTATATTGATTGATACTTTTTTTTTAACAGATTGCAGAATGGGTACGATGCAGACCAGAAAAGTCTTGTTTACATCAGGGTCCCCCATTTTCAATTCATCATGACATTTATGACATACATGACATACAGATATACACAGTACTGTTTCATCCAGACATGACATACAAGATATACAAATATACAGTACTGTTTCAGAGAAAGAGATCATAAAAAAAGATATACATTCTAGGGGGAATAAACTGTACATTGGAGGGGGTTGGGTGGGTGGGTGTTCAAGTTTCTTTATTAGTTGTCATACAGAAGTACAGAACACTTTTATATAAAATGCTTCTTTCTGTTTTGTTCCAGAGATTGTGCTAGATAAAAATAGATAAGTATAAAATAAGTATAGTAAGTATAAAATAGAAGTCAAGTACGTAGACAAAAGTGTTCAATATATAAATATATACAATATACAATGCAGAGGGGGGGGGGGGGGTTTGGACATTTACAGGGGCCAGTTTCGAATTGCAGCCACCCGTAGGTGCTCTTTGAGAGCGGTTTTGAAAGAGGGTACGGATTCACATTACTTTACGGCTGTGGGTAGGGCGTTCCACATTGTTGTGGCATAATTGCTAAACGAGTTTAGTCCCTTGTTTGAGCCGAATCTGGGTTGAACATGATTTGTGGAACTCCCTCTGGTGTTGTGGTTGTGGAATTCACTGACCTTTGGGAAGTATTTCGACATGTACATGGGTACCTTAGTGGTGTAGTGTATCTTGTAGACCAGGCCCATTGCAGTAGTCTGACCAGTTTGTTTTGTGATGTTTGTAGTCTTGTTTTTAGGGCCTTTGAGGTGCTTTGGTACCATGAGGTGCACGCATAGTCGTAGTACCCTTGAATGAGTGCTCCTGCCAGAGTCTTCAAGGTATTCTTGTTTACCAGAGAGGAGATCCGGTACAAGGATCTTCAACTTCAACTTCAAATTACTTTCTTTTCCTTTCGGAACTTCATTTGTGCAGTGGTTAAAAGATACATACAATCACAATACATAGACACTCACCACTATAAAAAAAAACACCAGCTTCGTTAAAACTACAGTAAAAAAACACTATATAAAAAGACACCAACTACATTAAAACTACAGTACTTAAAGCATGGTATATTAAAATCCATATGGAGCAGTTCTGTATATAAATAATATAATAATAATAAATAAATAAACTTTTTTTATTACATCGGATGCCATTTTGTCACAGGAAAGATTTGCCTCTAGGATGGAACCCAGGTAGGTAATTTCGTCTTTCCTTGTGACAATATTGTCACCCACTGTAACTGAGAAGCCGTCGGTCTTGCTGAGTTTGTTATTTGATCCAAAGAGAATGGACTCTGTTTTACCCTGTTCAAGCAGACGCCTCCGTATACACGCAACAAGAACAGAGAGACTACGGCTCAGCTTCTTCCCTCAGGCCATCAGAACACTGAACACTGATCTCTCCACACACAAGCACACATGAACACACACACACACAACACAACATTCTGCACTCGCACACACACAAACGCACCACAGGTCACTTTAAACACACAAGAAAAGGACACTTTAAGAAAATAACTTGTTGTGATTGTTGCATAGTATAGTTAGTAACAGCAAGTATATCATAGGGACATAGAAGAAAAACTGCACATTGTATAGGAGTGTACATAGGATCCAGTGCCTACCTCTTAACCTGCAATGGCCATTTTGGCCATTTTAGTTTTCGTTTTTGAGGACGTCATAACTTTTTTGCAAACCAAAACAACATACTTTATCCTTATAGCACATGCATGAGCCTGGTCTCTTTTGAAAAATGACATTCTGACGGTTCTGATTCCAGAAAAAATATTAACTTTTAGTGCTAATGTAATAGAGTTACATAGGTCTGAACTTGAGTTGTAGAAAAACTTGTTACTCAAGTTTGTCTGTAGTAGTTAGTAGTCCAGATGTAGTATTTCCCCAGAAGGTGGTATGGCTTACAAATCCATACGGACCCATAGCCTCAAGCCTTATGTAGTACATGTCCAAATTTCATAAAGATCCATTCAGAAATTAGTGATTAGGAGTGATTTTGGTAAACTGTGTACAAAAGAAAAACATAGGGTTATCCTATAACCATAGTTATATGAGTATAGCGAGCGCTCTGCACTCTAGTGGAACCCTATCCCTTATCAATCTAATACTGAATACATTTCTTCACATGTACACACCCATCCACCTGGCCACACCCACATCCGCTCCTCTACATAAGCGGGGACGTGGCCATACTAACGGCTCCTAAGTCTACTAAGTCTTTCACCACCGAAGGCGAAGACCACGGGGTCCTCAGTGAGTCAGTGCAGAAGGGGCATTCGGTAAAAAACCCGACCCCCTAGAGAGGCCGAGGCAGAGAAGGCTGCCACGATTGGCAGACGTCATGAAAAGTGCAGGGGCACACTCGCATGCAGACGGGGTTAAGCCCGGCCTAAACCCGAGAGTCGACCAACACACGGGGAATCAACCACCCCCCTATGTTTAGTTTAACAGGAGGCGGTTGTTCCCTTAACCCCCCCAAGAAAAAACTCCGAAACACAACTGCGCGTATACACCGGCTATACAGGCAGTACAAGTGTTTCAGTTTTCAAGAAGGGGTCAACCCAGGCCAACAGGTCGACGAGAACGAGTCCAGACCTGGGCCCGGCGGACCGGGACGTACACAGGGATGCCAGAGGGGTACAATAGAATGGGCCTGGTCTACAAGATACACTACACGACCAAGGTACCCATGTACATGTCAAAATACTTCCCAAAGGTCAGTGAATACCACGATCACAACACCAGAGGGAGCTCCACAAATCATGTCAAACCCAGATTCGGCTCAAATAAGGGACTAAACACGTTTCGCAATTATGCCACATCAATGTGGAACGCCCTACCCAAAGCTGTAAAGGAATGTGGATCACTACCCACTTTCAAAACCTCTCTCAAGGGACACCTACGGGAGACTGCAATTCAACACTGGCCCCTGTAAATATCCTAACCCAATCATTCCAACCCCCTCCAATGTACAGTCATTTACCTAGTATGGTTTTGTCAATAGTTCAATGTACAATTGTGTTTGTTTGTACAGTGTCTCCTCCCCCCCCCCCTCAATGTACAGTGTTACTTGTTTATACAGTATGCCCCCCGCCCCCCCCCCCCCCCCCCCCCCAACCACCTCCAATGTAAATTACCCAGTATGGTTGTCAATATCCCAATGTACCCAACCCCCCCCACCCAACCTCCAATGTACAGTTTCTACGTCAAATGTATATACTCCCTTTTCTTGACTCCTTCTGTATCACAAACAGTACTGTATTTGCAAATCTGGTATGTCATAAATGTATAGATGTAGCAGTACTGACTATCTGTATGTCATGTATGTCATATATGTCTATATGAATTGAAAATGGGGGACCCTGATGGAAACAAGACAAACGTCTTTCTCAGGTCTGCATCCCCTTAACAATTGTATGTATTGAGCCGTACTGTATTGTACCCATTCTGCAATCTGTTAAATAAAGTTTTCATTCATTCATTCATTCAGAACCACCTCGACAGCCCCCTCCCAGCCCCGCCAAGCAGGGGAAGGGAGGGGCGAAAAAGAATGGAGAAGGACCAGGCCCCTTAGCACAGCGCAAGGTACAACACAATATGGACCAAGCAACTGCGAAGGATAACTCGTAGTGACGTAACCACGACACACACCTCCATAACATCAAACCCTGCGACGCCCGGGCCAATCCGGCATTTCCCCCCCGAAAAACACAAAGTCCTTCAGGGTACCAGAACAGCAGATCTGCTCCCCGGCGGACAACGGGTTAACTGACCTGACCTGGTCACCAGAACCAGTCCTGTGTCCTAATCACGCCACCATCCCCAGTCCTAAGAGGGGGGTAGGTACGCGTGTCGGAGGGCGCCACCAAGACGGTCAGAACATGAACGCACCGTGCCCGGTGACCCACCCCATGGGCGTGAGACCCCTCCGCCAATGTTTCGATCTACTCCGTCATCCCCCCCCAGAGATGAGCGAGAGTTCGTCGAGACTAACCTAGTACACTGAAGGGGGGGTCAGGTGGCGTAGCGGAGATTGCGTTCATCACCAACACCGGAGACGCTGGATTCGCCTGTTCGAATCCAGCTCCCGGCGTTGCTATCAGCTTGGCTGGCCTCTCACACTAATACAATTGGCAGTATTAGAGGGTGGGAAAGCTGAAGGGTGGGTCCTGGGCGTTGTGGACAGCGACCCCTACAGTTCGGTCGGGGCGCCTGCTCAGCAAGGGTAGGAACTAGGGAGAGATAGTGCGGCCTCCCACATGCTACACTCTCCCCGGTGAGAACCTGCGCGGCCAGGCTGGCCTGCCGGCAGGCTGCACATTCATCGGAGGAAAGCATGTGACAGTCTCCGGTCTCTCGGACCAACAGTAGGGAAAAGTACGCAACAACCAGGAAGGGTGGGATGGGAGAAAAATCGGGAAAAAGAGGGGAAGAAAGATAATAAAAAAATAAATAAAAGAAAACCTAGTACACTGGCGCTCGGAAGAGAAAAAATCTCCATCCCAGTTGCTCTACAAAAAACGCTGTTTCTATAATGAGCAACCAAGGCGCGCCAGCCCATGCGTGGTTCCACACTGAAGCACCCAGGGCCAGCGCTATGTACACGTCGAGACCCAAAACACATCAATGGTAATTCTAACAAGAAACCAGATAACGTTCCCTCCACGCCGCCTGGGACGAGCGGTAGGAAGCTGGCCAAAAGACACAGATATGGGCCCCATATGACACGTCTGAGGGAAAGAAACCCTGCCAACACTGCTCTGTATAAAGAGAGGAGACAGGGAACCCCCAGAGAGACCTCCCACGTGAGTAATAATTGAAAAGATATATGTAAACATTGAGCCACGTGACCAAAAGCTCAACACATATGCAATAGAGAGCAGAGCAGAAAACAAAGTTTCTAACGCACCGCATAACTCAATCTTGACAATGACAGCAGTCCACAACATGGAGCCTGAAAAAAACTCACGGAAGCCTCAAGACCAATAGAAACACGCCCAGTGACGTATTCCATGGCCGGGGAAATTCCGTGACCCACCTGCCCAAATATGGCGTGGGACCAGGGAACTCCCCCCCCCCCCCCTCTCCCCACCCTGTTTACCGCGCTGACCCAACAGCGTGACAGGAAGACCGAAGAACAGGAGGTCCACCCCCCTGGCCAATCAGAAAAAGGGGGGAGGGGTTTATCAGTTCACCCCCTTATGACCCCATACCCTGGATACGATGAAACAAACAAGCAGCAATGATACCAGTTTACCTAGCATGCTTGAA
This sequence comes from Notolepis coatsorum, assembly GCF_963971535.1. Taxonomy (NCBI): domain Eukaryota; kingdom Metazoa; phylum Chordata; class Actinopteri; order Aulopiformes; family Paralepididae; genus Notolepis; species Notolepis coatsorum. The sequence goes on along the minus strand of NC_140166.1, from coordinate 232,314,867 downwards.
AAGCGTATATCCACTAGGATAAGCTCAACCATTTGCACGCCAGCCACAGACGATAAACTCGTTTGTGAAAACGGGTTCTTATACAAGGCTTTAGGCTTATGTGCGAATACGTCACCCGTGTTTACTTACTTGACCAAGTAAAGAGAAAACACAGACGTTTAAAGAGAGGGTCAAAGACCTCGGTACAAGCTACATATGTGATTACTTCTGTAGGCTAACACTCTAACCTGGTTGTGGACTCGATGCCATGTTTCCCAAACGTAACAGAATACAGACAACCCCCTCAGATAAAAAAGGTAAAGTTCACTCTTACTACTGCAAGAAGAACACAGTCTTCTTCATGATGAGGGAAGACAAGTCTTTCGACCGAGTGCTAGCCACAGGCCTTGCTAAGCACACATGTATAGTGACCAGAACAATTTACAAGAAACTGTCCTACTCCGTAAGCAAACACACAACCCCACAGGTAGGTGAGGGTTATACATCATATCCCCAATATATAGTGAATAAACACACATTTTGTAACAAAAAACAGTCCCTCACCAGGAGGGACTTTTTATTTAATAACAAAATCATATGTTGGGGGGGGGGGGGGGGACAGGGGTAAACAGGGGAGTCACTTGCGGCGCCTGCCGCGTGCAGAGCGCTGCTTGCTTCTTCCGGACATCAGGTCGGGGGAAATGGGGTTGGAGCACAGAGCGCTCCTCCTCCATCTCTCTGCAAGCTGCCGTCATCTGCTGCATGGCCGACCCGAATAGCCCAGCATCGGAGAGGGGGGCTGTGAGCAGAGGAATCCTCCTCTGTTCCGGCACCCGCGCCTGCTCCAGCCAAAGGTGGCGCTGGGAGAGAGTGGCCAGGGCGCGCTCCTTCCCCGCGGCTATCGCCTGCAGCTGGGTTAGGTGCAGGATGGCTCCAAGATATTGTTGATGGTCATCCAATTCCGACCCGCCCGCCATCAGCCCCGACATGTAGCGCGCTAGCTACGTGATGTTGGAGGTCGCAGCTAGGCTCTGAGTCACGGCGATGTACACCTGGTCACTCCAATTAGCCAACTGCCTAGCCGATTTCCCTTGGGGAACCGGCTTTCGCAACGGCTCCCACACCATTTCGGGACAAAGTATGGATGCCATCGGGCTATCAAGCCGAGGCACCCCGTCCTTTAGCCCCTGGACCAAACCCGCCACAATGCGGGAGATTACCTGTCCCTGTGTCACGTAGGCCTCCATCGACGGGAAGAATGGGCAGACAACGCCCGTCTCTCTCACAGGACGACGTTGCCAGAGATGACCTATCATGTCATCAGGAACCGGTGCTGGCAGTGGCTGCGGCAACGCCACGCCATTAGCGGCTGCGGCGGCCGCCATGAGCTCGGGGAACAAGGCAAGCAACTCCCCTTGCGTACCTCCCTCCACGTCACTCGTGTCCCTCACGTACGGGAGGCTGCCTCGGGCGCCACCATCCGACGTGGCAGATAGCTGGGCATCTTGTCTCGGGGTCGGAGGTTCTAACCCAACCCTGGAGTACAAGGGACCCCAAGGAGACGCAACACTCCCTGCCACTCCCCGAGGGGGAGAGTGGTACGTCTCCACTGGGGCTTCGAACAAGAGAGCTCTCGCCCCCTCCATATAATCCTCAGTCTCCATCGGAAATGGAGACGAGGCAAGAGAACCCTCGTCCGGCTCCAGCACAACATCAAAGCCTGGCCGTTCGCCGCTGCTGCTCGCCGCCTTACGACGAGAGTGAGCAGAGGCAAAGAGTCTGCATCGCAAATCCCCTGCCACCAGAGGAGCTGTCGGCCTGTGCACTGGCGGGGGAAATCTCACGGGAGATGGAGGCTCAACGGCCCCTCGGAGAGGCAAACTCACCACCGGGCACCGCCCGGGCGTATCTGACTGCCACGACCGCGGAGCCAGAGACGCCCCACGACGCACGGAGGACGCGATAATGGTGAAGCGCTGGTGAAGGGTGACGTTGCGAGCGTCCAAACCCTCCGAAGGTGCAAACATTATGTCTTAGCTTTTCTCGTAAATTTGCGAGAGAGAGAGAAATAAGATACAATGTCCACGTAGCTCCTTTCCAACAACTATTTCGGCACTAAACTCAAGTGGTGTATACAGACACTTGTCGGTGGTGAAAATAGGGAAGGAGCTGTTAGTATGGCCACGTCCCCGCTTATGTAGAGGAGCGGATGTGGGTGTGGCCAGGCGGATGGGTGTGTACATGTGAAGAAATGTATTCAGTATTAGATTGATAAGGGATAGGGTTCCACTAGAGTGCAGAGCGTAAGCTATACCATATATAACGTAAGGTTATCCTATAACCCTAGTTATATGATACTGGCTGAGCGTCTCGCTCTGCCTACTGAGATATAACCCATCATCTCTAGCACCTAGTGTGCTCCGGGGAACAAAACAAAGCACCCACTTGCACGTGACCACGCCACTCCCATGCGTCCCCTATATTACGCCGGAAGTGGTCACGCCTGGCAGTCAACTCCACCAAAGTGCGAAAAAGGGGGGGGAACCAGGTACCCCTGAACGCACAGCGCAAGCGGAACCACCTGTGACACAGCACCCAGCGGTCCACACCCACACACCCCTGCTAGCCCACCTGATGGCGGGATGCAGGAGAGGTCCCGGACCTCAGGACTGCCTGGGAGACAGAACCCCCAGTCATGTCCATGAGGTAAAACCTAACGGAAGGACTCGGGGAGGACCAGGAGGCCGCAGCACAAATGTCCTCCACCGAGGCCCCCCCCCAACCAGGCAGCAGAGGCCGCCACACCACGAGTGGAGTGCGCCCTGACGCCCCCGGGGGGAACCTGTCCAGCCAACGTGTAGCAAAGGGCAATGCCCTCGCACAACCAATGTGACAGGCACTGCTTAGACAGCGCCTCACCTGCGCGAGGGCCACCGTAACAAACAAACAGTTGATTGGAGGCCCTGAAACCCTGTGTGCGACTAAGGTAAACCCCCAGCGCACGGACAGGACATGCGTGAGGAGGAGGATGAAATGCCTGAATCACAATATCCCTGGAGCGAAAAGAGCTCCGGATATTCTTTGGCACGAAGACTGGATTAGGCCTCAGAGTCGCCCCGCTATCGGCCCGAATAGACAGGCACTCAGGCCGCACCGAGAGAGCACAAAGCTCACCCATGTGTTTAGCGGAGGTGATGGCCAAAAGGAGCGCGGTCTTAAAGACAGCCGATCCAACAGCGCCTGCTCAAGAGGCTCAAACGGGGCCTCCGACAACCGACCCAGAACAGTTGGAGGTCCCAACTCGGAGATAGAGAACGTTCCACAGGCTTGAGACGCCGTGTGCCAAGCAAGAACATCCCACGAGAGGGTGGCTGAACAGTGTTCAGCCCTCAAAGCCCACATGACAAGAAGATATATCTGCAGCGTATACCTTCACCGTCGAGGCCGACAGCCTATCCAGGATAGACTGGAGAAGGACAGAACCGAGTCCAAGGGGCATGACACCGGGTCCAGGCCCCCAACCTCACACCACTCTCGAACCATACGCCACTTCCCTGCGTAAGCCGCGGAAGTGGACGGAGCGCGCGCGTTCCGGATGGCGTACCTGGAGACCTGTACCGCATGTATTAGATATACAAGTTTTGTTTGTTTTGCAGCTTGGAAATAAATGATTGATCCATTGTGACAGCCAAACGGATGGATCAGAATCTTTACTATGTGTGCGTAGACTAAAGCTATCCCCGGAGTGGAAGTGGCAAATAAGAAATACGAAATTGTTTGTAAATTGCCACTATACATGGGTACCTTGGTCGTGTAGTGTATCTTGTAGACCAGGCCCATTGCAAGTTGCTGTACTCTGTCGTCTACTCTAAGCCATCCTAGGTTGTCAAAGTGTGCAGGGGTGAGGTGGGTTCTAGGAGTAAGGTCAAGTAGTAGTCTGACTAGTTTGTTTTGAGATGTTTGTAATCTTGTTTTTAGCGCCTTTGAGGTGCTTTGGTACCATGAGGTGCAAGCATAGTCGTAGTACCCTTGAATGAGTGCTCCTGCCAGAGTCTTCAGGGTATTCTTGTTTACCAGAGAGGAGATCAGAGTGGTGTAAGAACAATTTCCTGGACCTAAACCCCAGCAAAACAAAGGAACTGCTGGTGGACTTCAGGCGTGACCCCACAACTCCCCCAGCTTTGGAGATAAATGGCCAGAAAATAGAGCGCGTTGAGGAGTATAAATATCTTGGCACCACCATCGACCATAAGCTCACCTTCAAGACCAACACAGATAACATCCACTCTAAGTGCCAACAGCGACTGTTCTTCCTCAGGAAGATGAGGAAGCTTCAGGTGCGACCATCAATCCTGCAGGCTTTCTACAACTCCTTTGTGGAATCGATAATGTCCTTTAACATCACATCATGGTTTTGAGTGATGCGTGCCATCAACCGGAAACCTCTCGACAGGTTTCAAGTTCAAGTTTCAAGTTTCTTTAATAGTTGTCATACAGAAGTACAGAATACTTTTATACAAAATGCTTCTTACTGTTACGCTCCAGAGACTGTGCTAGACAAGATAAGTATGAAATAAAAATAGTATAGCATGTAAAATAGAAGTAAAAATAGAAGTCACAGTATAGACATATGTACAATGTTCGATGCAGAATAGAAGTAACTGAGTTACAATATACTATGCAATGTACTAATATACAATACTATATAGTGCAAAGCAGAAATGGGATGAGGTACAATTTAGGTATAATTTACAGTAAGGTGTACGAGTTGTAGTGCAAATCCTTTACCAATAAATATAAAGTGTGTTTGTGTGATCTAAAGTGTGGAGAGTGGGTGCTGCAGTGTGTTGTTTGTTTAAAGTGAGTGTGTGCGTGTGGATGTGTGTGCTGTGTGCATTTGATGGTTGTTGCATAGTGTTTATTGTTCGTTGAGCAGCCTGATGGCCTGGGGATAGAAGCTTCGGGTCGTTAAGATCAGCGGCAAGATAATTGGGAAGGACCAGGAGCCACTCAGCAGCATCCACAAGAAACGGACAGTTAAAAAGGCCTCCCAAATAGTTGAAGACAACACAGACACACCCTTCACACCCATTACAAACGAATGCCCTCAGGCCGTCGATACAGAGCTTCATCACTGAACAAAAGGGGCTTAGGTAGCTTCGTGCCAACCTCCATCAGACTGCTGAACACCTAGGTCTGGTGGAGGCCGGACTGCCCCCCCCCCCCCCCCCAAGGACTTTGGACTACTTAAAATAGACTCCCCCTTCCACCTGATGGACATATACTATGTACCTGTACTGCTATTATTTATTATTTATATACATATAGAACTGCTCCACATGGTTTTTAATATATCATGCTTTAATCAAATCAAATCAAATCAAATGTATTTATAAGGCCCGACAACACACGTTAATGTCCCCATGGGCCGTACCTGTCTTCTTTAAACAAGTCAAGAAGAAAACATAACAATAAGTCAAGAACAGAACAAAAACACCATAAGGTCCAACAAATTAAAAATAAATGCAAATAAATGAAAGAATGCAAGCACTCCCAGACATACCCCACGCGAAGGTAAGGAAAAACTCACTAAAACCTAACAATAGGGAAAAATGCTCCACAGGCAGTGTGGAGGAGAGAAACCTTAGAAGGGCCATTCAAGGGGGGATCTCCCTTCTTAGATGTTGGTGATAGTAGTGTTGCAGACTAACAGTTGGTAAGCATGCACTCATGTGTGAAGTGAAACACAGATGAGTGCATGCAATAGCAACTGAACATTTTGAAAGATTAAAGATAGAGCTGATAGCGATAGCAACTGAACATTTTGAAAGATTGAAGATAGAGCTGATAGCGAATCTATTTGAGGCACAGGGGCGGCGCAAAGAGGGTCGCGTCCTCCCCATCTTAATCACGGGACGTTCAACACTCCGGTCATAACTCCGAGACAGCCGGAGACAGGGAGATAGGGGCGGCGCAGAGAGGGTTGCAACCTCCCCGACATCATCGCGGGACGTCCAGCACTCCGGTCACCACTACGAGACCTCCGGAGACAGGGAGACAAGTACTGTAGTTTTAATGTAGTTGGTGTTTTTTTATATAGTGGTCTTTTTATTGTAGTTTTAACTATTTTATTTATATATATAGTGGTGAGTGTCTATGTATTGTGATTGTATGTTTGTCTTTCAACCACTGCACAAATGAAGTTCTGAAAGGAAAATAAAGTAATTTGAAGTTGAAGTTGAAGATCCGGTACAAGAATCGAGTTCGTTGGTTGACTTTTTTTATTACCTTGGATGCCATTTTGTCACAGGAAAGATTAGCCTCTAGGATGGAACCCAGGTAGGTAATTTCTCCTTTCCTTGTGACAATATTGTCACCCACTGTAACTGAGAAGCCGTCGGTCTTGCTGAGTTTGTTATTTGATCCGAAGAGAATGGACTCTGTTTTACCCATGTGCAGGGGTGTAAAGTACTTGAGTAATTGTACTTCGTTACAATACTTAAGTACTGTTTTGGGGGATTTGTACTTTACTCAAGTATTATTTTGTATACTTTGTACTTTTACTCCATTACATTTCAGAGAAAAAAACATACTTTTTACTCCTTACATTTAAAATGCAGACCTACAAAGTACAAATCTCACAGGTCCAACCATTTTAATGAATATATTTAAATTGTTTATCTGGCCGAACTAACGTTAACGGTATTAATCCTGCGACCGCAGGTAAACAGCCAATCAAATCCCCATCAATGGAAAATGAACCTGCCCATACCCATGCTGATTGGTCCTTGTGCAACACTAGAAAGCGGGGATCTTTGATTAAACACCTGCTATCAGAAGAATAGACAGTCAGATCCGCATTATGCTGTGGTTAATATTGTGATATTATTCAGGGTACTCCAGTATTCTGTTTTTAATATTGTGATATTATTCAGGGTACTCCAGTATTCTGTCTTTAATATTGTGATATTATTCAGGGTAGTCCAGTATTCTGTCTTTAATATTGTGATATTATTCAGGGTAGTCCAGTATTCTGTGGTTAATATATTATGATATTATTCAGGGTACTCCAGTATTCTGTCTTTAATATTGTGATATTATTCAGGGTACTCCAGTATTCTGTGGTTAATATTGTGATATTATTCAGGATATTCCAGTATTCTGTCTTTAATATTGTGATATTATTCAGGGTACTCCAGAATTCTGTCTTTAATATTGTGATATTATTCAGGGTACTCCAGTATTCTATCTTTAATATTGTGATATTATTCAGGGTACTCCAGTATTCTGCCTTTAATATTGTGATATTATTCAGGATAATCCAGTATGCTGTGGTTAATATTGTGATATTATTCAGGATACACCATTCTGTTTTTAATATTGTGATATTATTCAGGATACTACAGTATTCGGTCTTTAATATTGTGATATTATTCATGCTGTGATGTGAATGCCGTCCATGTTAGTTTACCTTCAATGGAGAAGTGCATTAAATAATTTTAATGCAAACAAATGTCCTCTGTTCTTTCATTTCAGCATTGTCTATCGCAGAACACATTCCATTGTGGGCAGAGTCTATGCTTCACTAATTGGCTCACCTCTTCAACTAACTCACCTGGTGCAATGTATAGTTAAAATGAAAACTTGGCCCACGATGGAATGAGTTTGAGACCCCTGGTCTATTCCTTTAAAAAAAAAATACTTTTACTTTTTAGTACTTAAGTACATTTAAAAGTAGGACTTTTTGACTTTTACTCAAGTGTGTTTTTAGCCAGATACTTTGACTTGAGTCAGATTGTGAGACAGTACCCATACTTTCACTTAAGTATAATTTCTGGGTACTTTTTACACCCCTGCCCATGTGTAATGATAGTTTGTTGTCGGCGAGCCATTATGCAAATTTTATACCTAGTTCCGAGCTGAGGGTTTTTTCAACCTGTAACTTGTTCTTGTCAGAGACCAGCAGGGCTCTCTGGTCTGCATCCACTCAACAATTGTGTGTATTGAGCTGTACTGTACTGTACCCATTCTGCAATCTGTTAATAACGTTTTCAATCAATCAATCAATCAATCAATCATGCAGTCGGTTCTCGCGAGATCTAGAGAGCACCAGGTTAAGGTTCACGCGGTGACCTCGGTGGATATCTCAGCTGCAGCGCCACAGCGCCCCTCCGAGGCCCACCGCGGTATGGCGAAAATAACAACAGCGCTCCGGGAGAAACCATTTCACACAGAACGGGGGAGAGACACACAGCCGTGCCACCGCGACACCACAGACACACGACCACGTCCGTTGAGTTATCGATGGGTAATTCATCAATAACGTTTATGAAAACGAATCCGAATGGTTTCCAAAGAGGAACCGTGATATATATCTGTGATTAGTGTGAAGGTTTAGTCTCGTTTGTCCCTCTGACTGTGCCAGGGAGTGGTCTCGTCCACTAGTTACTGAAGGAGAAGCAGGAGAGACGCTGTTTATTATTTTACAGAGAGAGGAAGAGAAGAGAGAGAAGAAGAGAAGAAGAGAGGAAGAGAAGAGAGAGAAGAAGAGAGCGAAGAGAGGAAGAGAGGAAGAGAAGAGAGAGAGACACCACAACAACACGGTTCCATCTCTCCCGGTATCACCGCGTTCCTCTCCAACGACAACAACAACAACACGGTTCCGTCCCGGTGTCACGCGCTCCTCTCCGGTCCCCCGCAGCAGCAGCAGCAGCAGTCCGGTCGGTGCACCGGGGGGCCCGGGGGGGGGGCATGGCTCTGGCCGGTACCGGGGGGGGTCTCGGTGCCGCGGCGCTGCCCAGCGAGCTGATCGTGCACGTGTTCTCCTTCCTGTCGGACCGGGACAAGCTGCGCGCCTCCGCGGTGTGCTGCCGCTGGCGGGACTGCGCGTTCTACCCGCGGCTCTGGACCCGGCTGCGGCTGCGCGGGGCCACCGGGGGGGGGGGCCCGGGGGCCGGTACCGGGGGGGGCGCCGAGGACAACACGCAGCGGCTGGAGTTCCTGCTCCGGGTGTTCGGCTCGTTCGTGCGCGAGCTGCAGCTGGAGGTGCACCCGGTGGAGGGCTACCTGACCCCTGACCCCGGCCTGAGCCCGCCGCTGCTGACCCCCCCTGAGCCCGGGCCGCTGCTGACCCCTGACCCCCCAGCGGGACCAGCGGCCTCGGAGCCGCAGCTCAGCCAGAGGTGGAGGGACGCCATGAGCCTCTACCTGGAGCAGGTGCTGAGAGTGTTCAGAGGCATCCGGAGCAACAGGTGAGAGAGAGACACACAGAGACACACAGAGAGAGAGACAGAGAGACACAGAGACACACAGAGAGACACACAGAGAGAGAGACAGAGAGACACAGAGAGAGAGAGACACAGAGACACACAGAGAGACACAGAGAGAGACACACACAGAGACACACAGAGAGACACACACAGAGAGAGAGAGACACACAGAGAGAGAGAGAGACACACAGAGAGACACACAGAGAGAGAGAGACACAGAGACACACAGAGAGACACACAGAGAGAGAGACAGAGACACACACAGAGAGAGAGAGAGACACACAGAGAGACACACAGAGAGAGAGAGACACAGAGACACACAGAGACACACAGAGAGACACACAGAGAGAGAGACAGAGACACACACACACACTCAGAGAGAGAGACACACACACACAGAGAGAGACACACTCAGAGACACACAGAGAGAGAGAGAGAGAGACACACACAGAGAGAGACACACACTCAGAGACACACACACACACACCAAGTAAGGCTTTGTCAGTATTCCAATGTACAGTGTAAAATGTGTGTGTCCCCTACCCAACCCCACCCCACCCACCCAACCTCCTTGACCTCCAATGTACAGTTTCTATGCCAAATGTATATACATTCTTTTTCTGGACACTTTTGTATCACAAACAGTACTGTATTTGTAAATCTGGTATGTCATAAATGTATAGATGTAGCAGTACTGTCTATCTGTATGTCATGTATGTCATATATGTTATGATGAATTGAAAATGGGGGACCCTGATGTAAACAAGAAGAAGGTCTTTCTCTGGTCTGCATCCCCTTAACAATTGTATGTACTGAGCTGTACTGTACTGTACCCATTCTACAATCTGTTAATAAACTTTTCAATCAATCAATCAAACTCAGAGACACACACACAGAGACACACACACACAGAGAGACACACACAGAGAGACACACACACACACACAGAGACACACGCAGAGAGAGAGACACACACACAGAGAGAGAGAGACACACACAGAGAGACACACACACAGAGACACACACAGAGAGACACACACACACTCAGACACACACACACAGAGACACACACACTCACACAGAGACACACACAGAGACACACACACACTCAGAGACACACACACACAGAGAGAGAGACACACAGAGACACACACACACACTCAGAGAGAGACACACACACACACACACACACACACACACAGAGAGAGACACACACACACACTCAGAGAGAGAGACACACACACACACACACAGAGACACACACACAGAGACACACACAGAGAGACACACACAGAGACACACAGAGACACACACACACACAGACACACACACACACAGAGAGAGAGACACACAGAGACACACACACACACACTCAGAGAGAGACACACACACACACACACACACACACACACACAGAGACACACACACACAGAGACACACAGAGAGACACAGAGACACACACACAGACACACACACACACACACAGAGAGAGAGAGACACACAGAGACACACACACACACTCAGAGAGAGAGACACACACACATACACACACACACAGAGACACACACACAGAGACACACGCAGAGACACAGACACACACACACACAGAACCAACACACACACAGAACGACACACAGTTCCTCTCTGGACTGGAGGTTTATTTCACATCACGTCAGAATGACTTCTAATCTACATCACAGGAAGATGAGTTTTGTTTTAAAACAACCAGATGTTCTAGAATGTCCTATTATGACATCATACTGTGACATCACAAAAATCATTTTTTTTTGTCTTAAATAGTTTCAACATATCAGTCACTTCTGAAAATAAATTACAACGTTTTTGGAAAATAGCTCTTATTTGATTAACAACGTGTTTTCTATACAGAGAACAGCAATATTAATATCGGTTAAATCAGAAAATGAGTTTTGGAGCAATTCCATGAAAATGTCAACCTCACCATGAAAAAGAAAGTTATAAAAAATCAAGTCCATTTCACTCTGGACCCTGGACTGGTTCAGATAAATGGTATCTCCCTCTGTTATCCATGTGAGGATTGAGGTGTTCACGAATCTGATCAAAACTGACCCAGGACTTGTCCTCTTTGGTTGGAAGTGCAGCGGTAAGCCTCCATAAGGGACATGGACAGGGGAGGAAATTAGGCCACTTTACTCGCCAATTGCGAGTATTTTTTACGTTTGGCGAGTAATTCATGAAGAGCACTCGCCAGTCTGGCGAGTACTAGTAATTACAAAACAAAACAAAAAAATCATTCTGCAATCTGCTGATTCGCTCACTGACACAAACCGAACTCTGACTCCCCCCTTGATTCCTCCCATTTGCGCCACATAATAATCAGACCATAACCAATGAACATCATCGTTGTACAGATGCGCTCTAAGCTCCTCCAATGAACACTCGTTTTCTAGAAGATGACGCCCATCTAGGGGAAGTGGACATACCACTGCGCGCAGACCTACTAACTCCTGCCACCGGCAGCCGGCTTGACAACGTAGACAAACTTACAAAAACACATGAGTGGATGAAAATAATTGCATGTAGAGTCGTCGCTTTCGGATATCGGTGCGGTCTGACATGGGGGCGAACAACAGCACGCGACGCGTCTCCTTCGAGTCGGATGAGAATGACAGTCAACCAGCATTAGCCGGCTAGCTACCTAGCATGTAACAAGCTACCATAACGCGCATTCAACATAGTGGACGACTATACTGAGCGGCTTTGCTTAAATGCAGCCGAGTGACATTTTATTATTACCGGGTTTCCCAGCATATCACCACTCGCCCATATGCCCTTCACAACGGTGATGTTGTCATATTTGGCATTCAGAACACACCTGCTGAACCCCTAGCGTTGTCGATTCGGTTCCAATGTATTGTCATCTTACAGCACAAGTACAGTACAACCAGAATACATTTGGCATACAACCAGAGTGCAAATGTAACAAGTCAAGTTCAAGTTGTTTTATTTAGCTATTACATTACAGTGAAATGCTTGGTTCTTTCACTGCCCAACCCAGTATTGATTGATTGATTGAAAACTTTATTAACAGATTGCAGAATGGGTACAATACAGTACAGCTCAATACACACAATTGTTAAGGGGATGCAGACCAGAGAAGGACTTTAGTCTTGTTTACATCAGGGTCCCCCATTTCAGTCCTGTTTGCTTAATGCCTTGTCCACTTCCTCCACACTCCAATATGTTATGATGAATTAAAAATGGGGGACCCTGATGTAAACAAGACGAAAGTCTTTCTCTGGTCTGCATCCCCTTAACAATTGTATGTATTGAACTGTACTGTACCCATTCTGCAATCTGTTAAGAAACTTTTCAATCAATCAATCCCTTCAACCCTGCTCCTGTCAAACCTGCTCTTTCCATTCCCTCCATCATGTCCCCCCTTTCTGATGAATATTTCCTGCACTTAAGAGTCAGACACACATTCCTAGTAGTTGAGCTGTGATGAATGAAAACTTTATTTAACAGATTGCAGAATGGGTACAGTACAGTACGGCTCAATACATGCAATTGTTAAGGGGATGCAGACCAGAGAAAGACTTTCGTCTTGTTTACATCAGGGTCCCCCATTTTCAATTCATTTTCAATTCATCATTCAGTATAACCTAGACCAGCCCAACCCAGCATCTTTCACTGCCCAGTTCAGCCCAACCCAGTCCAGAATAGTTCCCTCTTTCATGTTAATATGTGATTTAATGATGTAATATTTAGAGTAGAGACAGTGTGATTAATTTACTATGATTGAAAATCAATTTAGACGAAGACGTACAAAGAAGTAATTATCACAATTAGCGATTTTTTTTGTCTGGTAAAAAATCTATTTGGCTGGTAAAAAAAATCAGATACCCGCCAGTTGGCTGGTAAGCCAAAAAGTTAGTTTCCTCCCCTGGACATGGACATGTGGCGTTTCTGAACCCTCTGCTTGACCCCTTCTCTTATGGTCACTGCATCCTTCATCCGTCTTGAAATGTCGTCCCTGGAATAATACTCATTTACTTTCTGTTTGGTTTCATTTGGGGTTTCTGTGTTTTTTGGGGTGGGATTCTTGTCACGATACTCAGCAAAACAATAACAAATACACATGTAGGCTGAGCAGACGCGAGGGGGAGATGGCCGACAGCAGTATTGATTGATTGATTGATTGATTGATTTTATTGATGGATTAAAAACACACAACAAGGATCCAAAGGATAACATGAGAGAGTAAAACCCTTATTTCCGTCATGGTCCCAGGGCTGTTAGGCATACATTTAAAACACGACAATAACACAAAACACATACATTTAAAACATTATAAGACTAACCTATCGCTAAAATTGTATACCCCACAATAACTAAAAACTGGTTGGAAACCCATTCAAACTATAGGGGGCTATTCCTCTATTCTGTCCATGAGCCACTTCCTGACGCTTCTCTTGAAGCTGTGGAGGCTCCAGCTCTGCTTGATGGGGAGAGGCAGCTTGTTCCAACCCTGGGCTCCAGAGAAAGTAAGGGAGCACTACTAACGTGGACACTGCTCTGCCTAGACCAACAATGTGTGAAAAAGTTGTGTCTGGAAATATGTTGGATTTTAATCAAACAAGGAGTCATAAAATACTTCTGATTTAAATCAAACAAAGGGGTCATAATCAGACTTAACAACACACATTTTTGATAGTGTCTTTTGTCTATTTCAGACGTGTAACATCCATAACGCAAAAATGTAACATCCATAACGGCACTTTTTTGTGATTAATTCCTTGAGAGGAAATGCCAGGTTTTCCTGAATGTGCTTTTTGGGTACCTCAAACCCTTCCCTACAAAGTGATAGTAAACAACATGTTATTCGTTGAAAAAGATATTCACAGAGTTTTCATCATGTGTTCAGTGAGTCCGAAAAGCTTGTCAATTTCCATAACATCCATAACGCTGTGTATTTTGTCACTTATCTCAAAATCCAAAAGGTCAAAACATTTCTTATTGCAGGCTCATCTTTATCTCTAAGTGTAACTAAAATGTGTAAATTATACTTCAAACAAAGGGGTCATAATCGGACTTAACAACACACATTCACAATGTAACATCCGTCACTTGCAATGTAACATCCATAACGGTAACATCTATAACACTTGTAAATAATACAAAAAATAAAACCAGAATGACTAATTGTTGCTAATATGTCATCTTTATAAAAGTTAGCTTTGCTTAGGAAGTTTGGTTGACATTGCATTCCAGATGCATGTTTTATGACTACTTTTCCTGGAAAACGTTATGGATGTTACATTCGCTGTCCCATAGAGGGGCATTATAACAGCATGCTTCACCTGCCAATGGAAAGACACAAAGTACATAATTGATTCACATATTGATACAACAGCCCTTCATGACCAAAGGTGAGGTTAGAAAAATATCTGTTTATTTTTTTGCCATTCTGGCCATTCAGAAAGTCATACAATTAGGTTAATCGAAAAATACATTTTTACATCATTGTGTCTCCTCCTGTAGTGTGAAAAAACATGCATTCTCATAAATATTACGATCAAATCTATTTTGTACTTCAAAATATAGACCTTGATGATACATTTGAAATTGGTTTGGTTATGATCATGTTATTTAAATTTTTCCATGGTGAGGTTGACATTTGCATGGAATTGCCCCTCAGTTACGAAAAGAATGTATGATTATTAAAACTCAGTCTGGAACATGAGCTAACATGAGCTAACAACACTACAACCAGTTATAGTTCATCCTAAAGGAAAACGGGCATTTCTGTGAACACACCTCCCATAATATCACAATAATATATTGAATGGGAAAACAAAGCACATTATAAACTCTATATAGCTTTTTTTCTGAAAGAACCCGCGTGATGTTAAAATGTGAGTTGTCATAATGGTTGGTGGAGATGCAGCCAGCAGGCTAACGTTAGCTCTAAACAAACCCTTGGTTACGTAACCAGGCAGGCAGCAGGTCATGTCTCTGCAGTGGAGCTAACCTCCCATGGCAACGTTTCCTCCTGTAAACTGTCTGCAAATATGGATTCTGGAAGCTGCTGTGCGTTTCTGTTTTTGTAAAGTCAGTGGCGTTCCTTTGTACGAACCAGGCCTGCTGTGTTCTGTGTTGCATTGGTGGTTTCAGACGAGCATCAACAACAACAATGCAGCAGCAGCACTGGTGACGGCTAAGAGAGAGCTGGGTGCTGAGAGCTGCTGATATCAGCAACCACACACACACTCACACACACACAGACACACACACACAGACACACACACACACACACACACACACACACAGACACACACACACACAGACACACACACACACACACACACACACACAGACACACACACACACACACACACACACACACACACACACACACACACACACACACACACAGACACACACTCACACACACACACACACACACACACACTCACACACACACACACACACACACACACACACACACACACACACACACACACACACACACACACACACACAGAGATCTGGCCACATCACACTTTTTTACACCTTCATTGCTGCTGTAGGGTTAACCCTTTCACTGCCACACTCACTACAGAAGGTTAACCATTTAATATCACACCACAGACGGTTCTGTTAGGGCTGGGCGATATGACGATATTATATAAATATCGGGTACAGTTCATTAACGATACACTTTTTTAACGTATCGTGGATATCGTGATGTTTTGCCCAAGAGGATTGTGTCTCGTCAAGCTGGTCTACACCCGTTCAAACTTTTGAACAACGCCGCCCCACACACACTACTGCATCAAAGTTACTACTTATGATTAACAAAGGCATTCGTTTTGTGGCATTAACGTTATATAGTTACACGTTCAATAACATCAGCGTATTTACCCGAACATAGCAACGTCCGAGGTCGACCTAGATAGATAGCAAGCATTACTATATCTCAGCCCGTGCTGAGTTGTGCCCATTCTGCGGTCTGTTAATAAAGTTTTCAATCAGACAGATGTATGGAAAGGCTTTTATTATAACATTTGTTGCAGTAAAATCATTATGCCTCGTTTAGTCATCTGCGGAGCGCTAGTAATCTACTCTTCGGCCGCGGGGAGCTAACGTTGATAACCCTAACCCTAACCCTAGTAATCTACTCTTCAGCCGCGGGGAGCTAACGTTGATAACCCTAACCCTAACCCTAGTAATCTACTCTTCAGCCGCGGGGAGCTAACGTTGATAACCCTAACCCTAACCCTAGTAATCTACTCTTCGGCCGCGGGGAGCTAACGTTGATAACCCTAACCCTAACCCTAGTAATCTACTCTTCAGCCGCGGGGAGCTAACGTTGATAACCCTAACCCTAACCCTAGTAATCTACTCTTCGGCCGCGGGGAGCTAACGTTGATAACCCTAACCCTAACCCTAGTAATCTACTCTTCAGCCGCGGGGAGCTAACGTTGATAACCCTAACCCTAACCCTAGTAATCTACTCTTCAGCCGCGGGGAGCTAACGTTGATAACCCTAACCCTAACCCTAGTAATCTACTCTTCGGCCGCGGGGAGCTAACGTTGATAACCCTAACCCTAACCCTAGTAATCTACTCTTCAGCCGCGGGGAGCTAACGTTGATAACCCTAACCCTAACCCTAGTAATCTACTCTTCGGCCGCGGGGAGCTAACGTTGATAACCCTAACCCTAACCCTAGTAATCTACTCTTCAGCCGCGGGGAGCTAACGTTGATAACCCTAACCCTAACCCTAGTAATCTACTCTTCAGCCGCGGGGAGCTAACGTTGATAACCCTAACCCTAACCCTAGTAATCTACTCTTCGGCCGCGGGGAGCTAACGTTGATAACCCTAACCCTAACCCTAGTAATCTACTCTTCGGCCGCGGGGAGCTAACGTTGATAACCCTAACCCTAACCCTAGTAATCTACTCTTCGGCCGCGGGGAGCTAACGTTGATAACCCTAACCCTAACCCTAGTAATCTACTCTTCGGCCGCGGGGAGCTAACGTTGATAACCCTAACCCTAACCCTAGTAATCTACTCTTCGGCCGCGGGGAGCTAACGTTGATAACCCTAACCCTAACCCTAGTAATCTACTCTTCGGCCGCGGGGAGCTAACGTTGATAACCCTAACCCTAACCCTAGTAATCTACTCTTCGGCCGCGGGGAGCTAACGTTGTTGTTGTTGTTGAGCTCTCGTCAAAATCAATGGAGGATATTCTGGAAGTAAAAAACGAATACACGCTTGCCGATTGGTGCTAAGAACAGCAGGGCGGGTGCAAGCAGTGTGACGTAATTGGCAGACTCGACTGTCAATCAAAATTATTCTGTTGCCGGCTGAACGATTGAATGAATGAAAACTTTATTAACAGATTGCAGAATGGGTACAATACAGTACAGCTCAATACAACAACAGTGGACTGGAGGATGAAGAGCAGAAAAAGACTTTTGGCTTTTTTACATAAGGGTCCTCCATTTTCAATTCATCAAAACATTTAGAGACATACAAATATACAGTAGTTTCATTAAAATGCTATTGATTGATTGATTGATTGATTGATTTAAAACTTTATTAACATATTGCAGAATGGGTACAGTACAGCTCAATACACACAATTGTTAAGGGGATGCAGACCAGAGAAAGACTTTCGTCTTGTTTACATCAGGGTCCCCCATTTTCAATTCATCATATTTCATATCTAAATCATATAATATCTCATTGCTAAATATATGCAATATATAATCTAATAATCCAATAATCTAAATCTAATATATAATATAAAAATGCTAAATGCATGGGTATTTTATTTTGTCTTTAATGTTAGCTTGCAAACTCAAATACTGTCTTGGTAAGCCTCATAATGAATTGTTTGGGGAAAAAAAGAAAAACATTGTGATGTGTATCGTGTATCGCCGAAAGGTCAGAAAATATCGTGATATCATATTTAGGCCATATCGCCCAGCCCTAGGTTCTGTAGTGTGATAGTAAAGGGTTAACCTTCTGTAGTGTGGTAGTAAAGGGTTAACCTTCTGTAGTGTGGTAGTGAAAGGTTAACCTTCTGTAGTGTGGTAGTGAAAGGTTAACCTTCTGTAGTGTGGTAGTGAAGGGTTAACCTTCTGTAGTGTGGTAGTAAAGGGTTAACCTTCTGTAGTGTGGTAGTGAAAGGGTTAACCTTCTGTAGTGTGGTAGTGAAAGGTTAACCTTCTGTAGTGTGGTAGTGAAGGGTTAACCTTCTGTAGTGTGGTAGTGAAAGGGTTAACCTTCTGTAGTGTGGTAGTGAAAGGTTAACCTTCTGTAGTGTGGTAGTGAAAGGTTAACCTTCTGTAGTGTGGTAGTGAAGGGTTAACCTTCTGTAGTGTGGTAGTAAAGGGTTAACCTTCTGTAGTGTGGTAGTGAAAGGGTTAACCTTCTGTAGTGTGGTAGTGAAAGGTTAACCTTCTGTAGTGTGGTAGTGAAAGGTTAACCTACTGTAGTGTGGCAGTGAAAGGGTTAACCTTCTGTAGTGGTAGTGAAAGGGTTAACCTTCTGTAGTGGTAGTGAAAGGTTAACCTTATGTAGTGTGATAGTGAAAGGGTTAACCTTATGTAGTGTGGTAGTGAAAGGGTTAACCTTATGTAGTGTGATAGTGAAAGGTTAACCTTCTGTAGTGTGGTAGTGAAAGGGTTAACCTTCTGTAGTGGTAGTGAAAGGTTAACCTTATGTAGTGTGATAGTGAAAGGGTTAACCTTATGTAGTGTGGTAGTGAAAGGGTTAACCTTATGTAGTGTGATAGTGAACGGGTTAACCTTCTGTAGTGTGGTAGTGAAAGGTTAACCTTCTGTAGTGTGGTAGTGAAAGGTTAACCTTCTGTAGTGTGGCAGTGAAAGGGTTAACCTTCTGTAGTGTGGTAGTGAAAGGTTAACCTTATGTAGTGTGATAGTGAAAGGGTTAACCTTATGTAGTGTGATAGTGAAAGGGTTAACCTTCTGTAGTGTGGTAGTGAAAGGTTAACCTTTTGTAGTGAAAGGGTTAACCTTCTGTAGTGTGGTAGTGAAAGGTTAACCTTCTGTAGTGTGGTAGTGAAAGGGTTAACCTTCTGTAGTGTGGTAGTGAAAGGTTAACCGTCTGTAGTGTGGTAGTGAAAGGGTTAACCTTCTGTAGTGTGGTAGTGAAAGGTTAACCTTTTGTAGTGAAAGGGTTAACCTTCTGTAGTGTGGTAGTGAAAGGTTAACCTTCTGTAGTGTGGTAGTGAAAGGGTTAACCTTCTGTAGTGTGGTAGTGAAAGGTTAACCGTCTGTAGTGTGGTAGTGAAAGGTTAACCTTCTGTAGTGTGGTAGTGAAAGGTTAACCTTCTGTAGTGTGGTAGTGAAAGGGTTAACCTTCTGTAGTGTGGTAGTGAAAGGTTAACCGTCTGTAGTGTGGTAGTGAAAGGGTTAACCTTCTGTAGTGTGGTAGTGAAAGGGTTAACCGTCTGTAGTGTGGTAGTGAAAGGTTAACCTTCTGTAGTGTGGTAGTGAAAGGTTAACCTTCTGTAGTGTGGTAGTGAAAGGTTAACCTTCTGTAGTGTGGTAGTGAAAGGTTAACCTTCTGTAGTGTGGTAGTGAAAGGTTAACCTTCTGTCGTATGGCAGTGAAAGGTTAACCTTCTGTAGTGTGGTAGTGAAAGGTTAACCTTATGTAGTGTGGTAGTGAAAGGTTAACCTTATGTAGTGTGATAGTGAAAGGTACTTAACCTTCTGTAGTGTGGTAGTGAAATGGTTAACCCTTTGTCGTATGGCAGTGAATGGTTAATCTTCTGTAGTGTGGTAGTGAAAGGGTTAACCTTCTGTAGTGTGGTAGTGAAAGGGTTAACCTTCTGTAGTGTGGTAGTGAAATGGTTAATCTTCTGTAGTGTGGTAGTGAAAGGTTAACCTTCTGTAGTGTGGTAGTGAAATGGTTAACCCTTTGTCGTATGGCAGTGAAAGGTTAACTTCATGTGTTGTTGTTGCAGTGAAAGGGTTAAGGAACACGAAGGTTTACTGTTCACCCACCTGCACCGTGTTCAGACCATCTCAGCACTCGCTTCTGTAGAGGAAGTCATACGCTGTTTGTTTGAGGTTTGATTGGGCTGCGGCCTACAGTCGGTAGCCTACTAAAGCCTTTGTGCCATACAATTACATTTAGATGTTTTAAGTTGTTAAAAGGCCAGGTGACTATAATCACCTTTTTCTTCTCTCTCTCTCTCTTCACTGAACGTTTCTTTTTGTACAGTTGCATTTTGTAAATAAAAAAACATGCTGGCTAAAATGCAGCTGTCTACACACTTTGGTCGTCACAACAGTGGAAATAGCCATTTTTTTGTCACATTTTTAGGATCATGTAACTACTTGATTGATTGAAAACTAACAGATTGCAGAATGGGTACAGTACAGCTCAATACACACAATTGTTAAGTAATTGCAGACCGGAGAAAGACTTAGTTTCATCTTGTTTACATCAGGGACCCCCATTTTCAATTCATAATGACAACATTTATGACATACATGACATACAGTACTGTTACATTTATGACATACAAGATATGCAATGTCTGGCCAGTTCGCCCGCAGCCTCCTAGTACTAACGTTAAGATCTCATAATGGTAGCAGTTCGCCCGCAGCATCGAGTGCTAACGTTAAGCTCTCAGAATGGTAGCAGTTCGCCCGCAGCATCCAGTGCTAACGTTAAGCTCTCAGAATGGTAGCAGTTAGCCCGCAGCATCGAGTGCTAACGTTAAGCTCTCAGAATGGTAGCAGTCCTCCCGCAGCATCGAGTGCTAACGTTAAGCTCTCAGAATGGTAGCAGTCCTCCCGCAGCATCGAGTGCTAAGGTTAAGCTCTCATAATGGTAGCAGTTCGCCCGCAGCATCGAGTGCTAACGTTGAGCTCTCAGAATGGTAGCAGTCCTCCCGCAGCATCGAGTGCTAACGTTAAGCTCTCAGAATGGTAGCAGTTAGCCCCCAGCATCGAGTGCTAACGTTAAGCTCTCAGAATGGTAGCAGTTCGCCCGCAGCATCGAGTGCTAACGTTAAGCTCTCAGAATGGTAGCAGTTCGCCCGCAGCATCGAGTGCTAACGTTAAGCTCTCAGAATGGTAGCAGTTAGCCCGCAGCATCGAGTGCTAATGTTAAGCTCTCAGAATGGTAGCAGTTAGCCCGCAGCATCGAGTGCTAACGTTAAGCTCTCAGAATGGTAGCAGTCCTCCCGCAGCATCGAGTGCTAACGTTAAGCTCTCAGAATGGTAGCAGTCCTCCCGCAGCATCGAGTGCTAACGTTAAGCTCTCAGAATGGTAGCAGTCCTCCCGCAGCATCGAGTGCTAACGTTAAGCTCTCAGAATGGTAGCAGTCCTCCCGCAGCATCGAGTGCTAACGTTAAGCTCTCAGAATGGTAGCAGTCCTCCCGCAGCATCGAGTGCTAACGTTAAGCTCTCAGAATGGTAGCAGTCCTCCCGCAGCATCGAGTGCTAACGTTAAGCTCTCAGAATGGTAGCAGTCCTCCCGCAGCATCGAGTGCTAATGTTAAGCTCTCAGAATGGTAGCAGTCCTCCCGCAGCATCGAGTGCTAAGGTTAAGCTCTCAGAATGGTAGCAGTCCTCCCGCAGCATCGAGTGCTAACGTTAAGCTCTCAGAATGGTAGCAGTTAGCCCGCAGCATCGAGTGCTAACGTTAAGCTCTCAGAATGGTAGCAGTTAGCCCGCAGCATCGAGTGCTAACGTTAAGCTCTCAGAATGGTAGCAGTTAGCCCGCAGCATCGAGTGCTAACGTTAAGCTCTCAGAATGGTAGCAGTTAGCCCGCAGCATCGAGTGCTAACGTTAAGCTCTCAGAATGGTAGCAGTCCTCCCGCAGCATCGAGTGCTAACGTTAAGCTCTCAGAATGGTAGCAGTTAGCCCGCAGCATCCTACACACAACAACAACACACACTATCGTCACAACGCTTTACGGTATTTTCACAGCACTGTCGCAACATTACCGTAAAGCGTGAACACCGTTGTGATCATACACAACACTACAGTTAGCTCTCAGAATAGCCAGTTAGCCCGCAGCACCAGCAACGGTAAGCGTGTCTCATTTAATTTCACTCACTGAAGCGGGGTTCCCCTCCTCCTCCTCCTCCTCCTCCTCCTCCTCCTCCTGTGTGTAGAGACAACCAGCTCTGCATGGCTCGCCCCACTAGTGAGGACTAGTCTCGCCCTCTGCTGGCGCGTGTGTGCACTACAACAAAACTCCGTTTAGACTGTATTGATTTTCAATACCGTCGGTATTTCGAAATACCCCGGTATACCGTAATACCGTCATACCGCCCAGGCCTACTGGTTACCTAGCTCCACTTCAACCAGCGTCTGGAGCATTTAGCCTGCTGGCTACCTAGCTCCACTTCAACCAGCGTCGGGAGCATTTAGCCTGCTGGCTACCTAGCTCCACTTCAACCAGCGTCGGGAGCATTTAGCCTGCTGGCTACCTAGCTCCACTTCAACCAGCGTCTGGAGCATTCAGCCTGCTGGCTACCTAGCTCCAGTTACTGACAAAGCCATACTTGGTAATTTACTGTACAACTGGGTTAGGACATTTGTAGGGGCCAGTTTCGAATTGCAGTCTCCCGTAGGTGTTCTTTGAGTGTTTTTGAAAGTGGGTAGTGATTCACATTCCTTTACAGCTTTGGGTAGGGCGTTCCACATTGATGTGGCATAATTGCGAAACGTGTTTAGTCCCTTGTTTGAGCCGAATCTCGGTTTAACATGATTTGTGGAGCTCCCTCTGGTGTTGTGATCATGGTATTCACTGACCTTTGGGAAGTATTTTGACATGTACATGGGTACCTTGGTCGTGTAGTGTATATTGTAGACCAGGCCCATTGCAAGTTGCTGTACTCTGTCGTCTACTCTAAGCTATCCTAGGTTGTCAAAGTTGGCAGGGGTGAGGTGGGTTCTAGGAGTCAGGTCAAGCAGTAGTCTGAACAGTTAGTTTTGAGATGTTTGTAATTTTGTTTTTAGTGCCTTTGAGGTGCTTTGGTACCATGAGGTGCAAGCATAGTCGTAGTACCCTTGAATGAGTGCTCCTGCCAGAGTCTTCAGGGTATTCTTGTTCACCAGAGAGGAGATCCGGTACAGGAATCGAGTTCGTTGGTTGCCTTTTTTTATTACATTGGATGCCATTTTGTCACCGGAAAGATTAGCCTCTAGGATGGAACCCAGGTATGTAATTTCATCTTTCCTTGTGACAATATTGTCACCCACTGTAACTGAGAAGCCGTCGGTCTTGCTGAGTTTGTTATTTGAACCAAAGAGAATGGACTCTGTTTTGCCCATGTGTAATGATAGTTTGTTATCGGCGAGCCATATGCAGATTTTGCCTAGTTCCGAGCTGAGGGCCTAGTGCATACTAAGGGCTAAACATCTGTGCAAAGTGTCGGGGGCTTTTCTTGCCCCCCTTAATTGATTTTCGAGGGCATTTGGTCAATTTTCTAGGGCATTTTGCCCCAAGCCCCCCTTAATCTCGAACCCTGGTCTGTACACATCTAAAATGTCCGTGCCAGTATATTGGCCTGTGCATAGAGTCTGCAGCACTGGCGCTGCACATCAACACCATCACACAAGTCATCAGTGATATTGTGACCCAGATATCGCACACTCACTGTGATTGAGTCAACACCAGTGTGGTGTATAATAACTATATTGAGTGAACACCAGGTGTATAATAACTGTATTGAGTCAACACCAGTGTGGTGTATAATAACTGTATTGAGTCAACACCAGTGTGATGTATAATAACTGTATTGAGTCAACACCAGTGTGGTGTATAATAACTGTATTGAGTGACCACCAGTGTGGTGTATAATAACTATTGAGTCAACACCAGTGTGGTGTATAATAACTGAATGTTCATTGATCTGTGGGGCTGAATTTCCCTCGGGATCAATAAAGTACAATAAAGTACTTCTATTCTATATGTTATACGAATATGTGTATAATATATCATTGAGCTCTGTTATGTAGTAAGAATTAGGGATGGGTACCTTTCACATTTGAACCGGTACCTGTGAATCGATACCGGTACCCAACGGTACCTTTTTTCGGTACTTTAGTCTCAAGAAATTTAATTTGCCTAACTCAGTCGTGAAGAAATAATAATCCAAACTTCAAATAACTACAATTTCAACCGTTTTCGGCTTGTCATTGCTCCGACTGCTTTGTTGTTGAATCAAGTCAAGTCCTAGTGTTGTGAAGGGCCAGATTAAACCGAATATATATATTTATTTATATATATATATTTAATTGTATTTGTATATTCTCTAATATTCCCTGATATCCCTTGTATATTCCTTGTACAATATGCATTGAATATCCATTCTAGCCTACTGAACATCCCATAATAGTCTCCATTCTACTATTGGTCGAGACCTTGGTGCCAGGCTGCCATACCCCCTCAGACCCAGTTCAAACGTACCGCTCGACATGTACGAACAAGTCCTAGTTCCGCGTAGGAATTTGGCTACCGCACCACTAATGGGACTATTTGTTCATAGTGCGTATATATACTGCGCTACTAAAGTAGGACTTTCTTTTCAGTCCAGTTTCTTACCCTCCAATAGAGTCACAGACGTAAAGCCTCCCCGCGACGCCACGTGTGGGAGTAAGGCCAAGTTCGCCTACCATCGGTATTGAGACATCGTGTATATTAATATTTGAATAGTCATATTTGGCACTATATCGTCGAGTTGGACGTAGTCTATTAAGCTAATAATAGTCTGTTAATATATAGTGCTTCGTGCGGTGAGAATACTACCGTAGTCAGTACCCCATCGTTTCGGGCAGAGAACTGGCTGCTTACCCAGGGTAGTTGACCCTATGTGAAGCTGCACCCGAGGAGCCCCAGAGCCGACGAGCGAGTGGACCTGTATACCGGATTATTCTACCGACGACAGCCCGCCTTCCCAGGCACGGATTATGCTTTGGATACTTTGATTATTCCATGGATAAAGACCCCCGACACTGCCGTGTGTTGGAACCCCCCCCCCTGGAGAGGACGCAAGGTGAGGAGACGCTCTGCAAGACGAGGTCGCTTCACGTCTCTCCCCCGTGGACCGGAGAGAGCCGGCCCACAAAGAGTCCACCTGCTTTCATCTGTGGTCCAAGGATCGCCGGCGCATTGAACGGCACTACAGTGGGTTCACCTGGGATACCCTTGGCCGGATGAGGCAGCCGGATTCTACCCCCCCCCCCCCCTCCTACTCCTGTCGGCTTACAAGCGACCGGATTACCCCCCCCCTAGTGTATCCAGTATATAATCATTAAAGTATCATTGCTGTTATTCCTTAACTATTCCAGGTCGTATATTTACCACCTGCGCCTTCAGAGATTGGACATTCTCTATTGATATACCGACGAATACTCCTTGCCATAAAAGTGCATACTATTTCAATTCATAAATGTAATTAAGTGATTAAGTGCTTATTCTACACACCATCGCTGTGTAGGAATAAAGACCTGTTTCTAATTCGTACATTTGTGTTGGATCCGTTTCATCTACGTGAGAGTGTTCATGATAATATATTTATGCCGTGTACTGGGTGGCCGAATATTAAGTACAAAGGTAGTGGTAGTAAGTATCATATCTAGTAATACAGTCAGGGAATTGTACCCCTCAGTTACACCTAGGTAAGCATATATTGTGCGTGTGAACGTTGACATGAAAAGAAAAAAAGTAAGAAAAAAAAATTTAAATAAAATAAAATCTCGGTATCTCACTTGAATCGATACTCGGGAGTACCGAGCATTTAGCATCTAAAATATAACTCTCTCTCTCCAGGACCATCCACAAGTTGACTCTGTATGGAGACGCCTGTATTAATAATATAACCCTCTCTCTCTCTGTCTCTTTCTCTCCCTCTCCCTCTCCCTATCTCTCTCTCTCTCTCTGTCTCTTTCTCTTTCTCTTTCTCTCTCTTTCTCTCTCTCCCCCCCCCCCCCCCTCCAGGAACATCCAGAAGTTGACGCTGTACGGAGACACCTGTATTCTCCAGGAGGAGGGGCTGCTGGACCGCACCCCCCACGGAGCCAAGCAGATTAAAGAGTGAGCGACCGACCGTTTACTAACTAATACAAACATACTGCAGATTAAAGAGTGAGCGACCGACCGTTTACTAACTAATACAAACATACTGCAGATTAAAGAGTGAGCGACCGACCGTTTACTAACTAATACAAACATACTGCAGATTAAAGAGTGAGCGACCGACCGTTTACTAACTAATACAAACACACTGCAGATTAAAGAGTGAGCGACCGACCGTTTACTAACTAATACAAACATACTGCAGATTAAAGAGTGAGCGACCGACCGTTTACTAACTAATACAAACATACTGCAGATTAAAGAGTGAGCGACCGACCGTTTACTAACTAATACAAACATACTGCAGATTAAAGAGTGAGCGACCGACCGTTTACTAACTAATACAAACATACTGCAGATTAAAGAGTGAGCGACCAACCGTTTACTAACTAATACAAACATACTGCAGATTAAAGAGTGAGCGACCGACCGTTTACTAACTAATACAAACATACTGCAGATTAAAGAGTGAGCGACCGACCGTTTACTAACTAATACAAACATACTGCAGATTAAAGAGTGAGCGACCGACCGTTTACTAACTAATACAAACACACTGCAGATTAAAGAGTGAGCGACCACCGTTTACTAACTAATACAAACATACTGCAGATTAAAGAGTGAGCGACCGACCGTTTACTAACTAATACAAACATACTGCAGATTAAAGAGTGAACGACCGACCGTTTACTAACTAATACAAACACACTGCAGATTAAAGAGTGAGTTAAAATAAAATGTTCCATCCATTCATTCCCGTGTTATACCGTGGTGAATATAAGTATAGTTTTAGAGTGGTCTGGGGTAATTCCCGAAAAGGCTGAGTTATAGCCTCATACGTGAATCCTACTATAAGCGTTGCTGTTTCTTGCCTGTACACGCTACTATTCCCAAATCAAATCTATATAATAGGTATTATGTTTCATCATGAATGCATGAAAGGGGGGGGGGGGGTCGTTTCTGATTATTTGATTGTCGGTAACGGCATTCGTATTGAACACTAAAAACATTGATCAGCTCGATCGGTATAATAACATTGGGCCTCATTCAACAATACTCTCTTATTATTTTTCTTATATTCTTGCTTACCTGTCTGTTAACACTTTGGCGACCACAGTCTTGCGCAGATTTATAGGCCAGAGGACAGAGGTTTGCTTACAAACCGATGTACTTTCTAAGAGCTATATATATAATTTATAGTATTGCTATCTGTCCATTCTCATTGTCACTTGAGTGCATAAACCGAGCCTTCATAATGGCTTAAAGAAAATAAAAATCCATCGGTTGGTTGTCATTTTATAGCGTCGTGAATATAAGGTTTATCGCACTTTTCGTCTCGTCTTTTTTCCCGGGAGCTAGATAATAGGCTAAACGTTGGCGCCGTTATATCAAACGCCATTTCTGCTGTATATATACGAATGAAATAAAACAAACTGTGTAGCATCCGGACTATTACAGAGCATCTATGGTTGAAATGGGGGCGGCGGGGAACGCCGATTAGTATTATTGATTAGCAATACAGTGTGCGTTCAGGTAGCCAATGTCAGTGATCGATCACGTTAGGTTTTAAAACAATGTCCAATCCAGCTGTAATTTGGGGGAATAGTATCCTACAGTCAGGCCATGTGATCGCCGGCAGAATTTCGTCATTAGTCATCGGAATCTGGTAGATCGATATGTTCATTGGCTAATCATAAATCCCATTATTCCAGGCTGAAATATGCGTTCGGTAACGGGATCAAAGATGGAGGGTCTTCGTTTGGAACCAAGGCTCATATGAAACGCCCACAGACGGTGAAAAGATATTTTTTTTCAATCGCCCTCAATGATACTGCAGTGGAGCGATGGCGCCCCTAAGCGGATCTGGCCGGTATTGCATGTTTCGAAAATCAAATATGTGGGTAGGTCCTGCAAGTCGATCGCGGACGTTAATGGCGTTATAAATATGTGTTTCGGTACCACAGTTGTGCTCACGTTTGCAACCGTTCCGCGCTGACTCGCTCCCCGGACCACCTTTTCAAGTGGTCCGGTTCTCCGCTCCCCGGGGACGGAACACAGCGTTCTCTTTACACTACTGTTGGGGCCCCGGACGCCTAGTGAGAAAGCATCCTCCTAACTCTCTCTCTCTGTCTCTCTCTCTCTCTCTGTGTCTCTCTCCCCCCTCTCTCTCCCCCCTCTCTCCCCCCCCCTCTCTCTCCCCCCCCCCCCCCAGGATACAGGGCTTGTTCCTGGAGCTGCTCTCTAACAGCAGACAGTTCCGCTGGTTGTCCTGCAGCTTCATGCTGGCCGTGGTGACTCCTTGTTCTCTGGCCTGTCTGTCCAACGCCTCAGCTGCTGCCCTGCAGCACCTCAGTCTGCTGGACAACCAGCTGGGTGGGTCCCTGTCTGTCTGTCTGTCTGTCTGTCTGCCTGCCTGTCTGTCTGTCTGTCTGTCTGTCTGTCTGTCTGTCTGTCTGTCTGTGTGCCTGCCTGCCTGTCTGTCTGTCTGTCTGTCTGTCTGTCTGTCTGTCTGTCTGTCTGTCTGCCTGCCTGTCTGTCTGTCTGTCTGTCTGTCTGTCTGTCTGTCTGTTCAGCCCCTCTGATGTCCCAGCTGTGAATAGTGCATCATGTAGTTAGTGTTCTGTTCAGCAGCATCATGACTTCATCAACTTGTTACGTTGGTTGTATGATGTGATGCTCATAGTCTCTCTCTCTCTCTGTATGATGCTCATAGTCTCTCTCTCTCTCTCTGTATGATGCTCATAGTCTCTCTCTCTCTCTCTGTATGATGCTCATAGTCTCTCTCTCTCTGTATGATGCTCATAGTCTCTCTCTCTCTCTGTATGATGCTCATAGTCTCTCTCTCTCTGTATGATGCTCATAGTCTCTCTCTCTCTCTGTATGATGCTCATAGTCTCTCTCTCTCTCTCTCTGTATGATGCTCATAGTCTCTCTCTCTCTGTATGATGCTCATAGTCTCTCTCTCTCTCTGTATGATGCTCATAGTCTCTCTCTCTCTCTCTGTATGATGCTCATAGTCTCTCTCTCTGTATGATGCTCATAGTCTCTCTCTCTCTCTGTATGATGCTCATAGTCTCTCTCTCTCTCTGTATGATGCTCATAGTCTCTCTCTCTCTCTCTGTATGATGCTCATAGTCTCTCTCTCTCTCTGTATGATGCTCATAGTCTCTCTCTCTCTGTATGATGCTCATAGTCTCTCTCTCTCTCTGTATGATGCTCATAGTCTCTCTCTCTCTGTATGATGCTCATAGTCTCTCTCTCTCTCTGTATGATGCTCATAGTCTCTCTCTCTCTCTGTATGATGCTCATAGTCTCTCTCTCTCTCTGTATGATGCTCATAGTCTCTCTCTCTCTCTCTGTATGATGCTCATAGTCTCTCTCTCTCTCTGTATGATGCTCATAGTCTCTCTCTCTCTCTGTATGATGCTCATAGTCTCTCTCTCTCTCTGTATGATGCTCATAGTCTCTCTCTCTCTGTATGATGCTCATAGTCTCTCTCTCTCTCTGTATGATGCTCATAGTCTCTCTCTCTCTCTGTATGATGCTCATAGTCCCTCTCTCTCTCTCTCTCTCTGTATGATGCTCATAGTCTCTCTCTCTCTGTGTATGATGCTCATAGTCTCTCTCTCTCTGTATGATGCTCATAGTCTCTCTCTCTCTCTGTATGATGCTCATAGTCTCTCTCTCTCTCTGTATGATGCTCATAGTCTCTCTCTCTCTCTGTATGATGCTCATAGTCTCTCTCTCTCTCTCTGTATGATGCTCATAGTCTCTCTCTCTCTCTGTATGATGCTCATAGTCTCTCTCTCTCTCTGTATGATGCTCATAGTCTCTCTCTCTCTCTGTATGATGCTCATAGTCTCTCTCTCTCTCTGTATGATGCTCATAGTCTCTCTCTCTCTGTATGATGCTCATAGTCTCTCTCTCTCTGTATGATGCTCATAGTCTCTCTCTCTCTCTGTATGATGCTCATAGTCTCTCTCTCTCTCTGTATGATGCTCATAGTCTCTCTCTCTCTCTGTATGATGCTCATAGTCTCTCTCTCTCTGTATGATGCTCATAGTCTCTCTCTCTCTGTATGATGCTCATAGTCTCTCTCTCTCTGTATGATGCTCATAGTCTCTCTCTCTCTGTATGATGCTCATAGTCTCTCTCTCTGTATGATGCTCATAGTCTCTCTCTCTCTCTCTCTGTATGATGCTCATAGTCTCTCTTTCTCTCTGTATGATGCTCATAGTCTCTCTCTCTCTCTGTATGATGCTCATAGTCTCTCTCTCTCTGTATGATGCTCATAGTCTCTCTCTCTCTCTCTGTATGATGCTCATAGTCTCTCTCTCTCTCTGTATGATGCTCATAGTCTCTCTCTCTCTGTATGATGCTCATAGTCTCTCTCTCTCTGTATGATGCTCATAGTCTCTCTCTCTCTGTATGATGCTCATAGTCTCTCTCTCTCTCTCTGTATGATGCTCATAGTCTCTCTCTCTCTCTGTATGATGCTCATAGTCTCTCTCTCTCTCTGTATGATGCTCATAGTCTCTCTCTCTCTCTGTATGATGCTCATAGTCTCTCTCTCTCTCTCTGTATGATGCTCATAGTCTCTCTCTCTCTCTGTATGATGCTCAGTCTCTCTCTCTCTCTCTGTATGATGCTCATAGTCTCTCTCTCTCTCTGTATGATGCTCATAGTCTCTCTCTCTCTCTGTATGATGCTCATAGTCTCTCTCTCTCTCTGTATGATGCTCATAGTCTCTCTCTCTCTGTATGATGCTCATAGTCTCTCTCTCTCTGTATGATGCTCATAGTCTCTCTCTCTCTGTATGATGCTCATAGTCTCTCTCTCTCTCTGTATGATGCTCATAGTCTCTCTCTCTCTCTGTATGATGCTCATAGTCTCTCTCTCTCTCTGTATGATGCTCATAGTCTCTCTCTCTCTCTCTGTATGATGCTCATAGTCTCTCTCCTCTCTCTGTATGATGCTCATAGTCTCTCTCTCTCTCTGTATGATGCTCATAGTCTCTCTCTCTCTCTGTATGATGCTCATAGTCTCTCTCTCTCTCTGTATGATGCTCATAGTCTCTCTCTCTCTGTATGATGCTCATAGTCTCTCTCTCTCTGTATGATGCTCATAGTCTCTCTCTCTCTCTGTATGATGCTCATAGTCTCTCTCTCTCTCTCTGTATGATGCTCATAGTCTCTCTCTCTCTCTGTATGATGCTCATAGTCTCTCTCTCTCTCTGTATGATGCTCATAGTCTCTCTCTCTCTGTATGATGCTCATAGTCTCTCTCTCTGTATGATGCTCATAGTCTCTCTCTCTCTGTATGATGCTCATAGTCTCTCTCTCTCTGTATGATGCTCATAGTCTCTCTCTCTCTCTCTGTATGATGCTCATAGTCTCTCTTCTCTCTCTGTATGATGCTCATAGTCTCTCTCTCTCTCTGTATGATGCTCATAGTCTCTCTCTCTCTCTCTGTATGATGCTCATAGTCTCTCTCTCTCTGTATGATGCTCATAGTCTCTCTCTCTCTGTATGATGCTCATAGTCTCTCTCTCTCTGTATGATGCTCATAGTCTCTCTCTCTCTCTCTGTATGATGCTCATAGTCTCTCTCTCTCTCTCTGTATGATGCTCATAGTCTCTCTCTCTCTCTGTATGATGCTCATAGTCTCTCTCTCTCTCTGTATGATGCTCATAGTCTCTCTCTCTGTATGATGCTCATAGTCTCTCTCTCTCTCTCTGTATGATGCTCATAGTCTCTCTTTCTCTCTGTATGATGCTCATAGTCTCTCTCTCTCTCTGTATGATGCTCATAGTCTCTCTCTCTCTCTGTATGATGCTCATAGTCTCTCTCTCTCTGTATGATGCTCATAGTCTCTCTCTCTCTGTATGATGCTCATAGTCTCTCTCTCTCTGTATGATGCTCATAGTCTCTCTCTCTCTCTCTGTATGATGCTCATAGTCTCTCTCTCTCTCTCTGTATGATGCTCATAGTCTCTCTCTCTCTCTGTATGATGCTCATAGTCTCTCTCTCTCTCTGTATGATGCTCATAGTCTCTCTCTCTCTCTGTATGATGCTCATAGTCTCTCTCTCTCTCTCTGTATGATGCTCATAGTCTCTCTCTCTCTCTCTGTATGATGCTCATAGTCTCTCTCTCTCTCTCTGTATGATGCTCATAGTCTCTCTCTCTCTCTGTATGATGCTCATAGTCTCTCTCTCTCTCTGTATGATGCTCATAGTCTCTCTCTCTCTCTG
Source organism: Notolepis coatsorum (assembly GCF_963971535.1). Classification (NCBI taxonomy): domain Eukaryota; kingdom Metazoa; phylum Chordata; class Actinopteri; order Aulopiformes; family Paralepididae; genus Notolepis; species Notolepis coatsorum. The sequence continues at coordinate 232,282,241 of NC_140166.1, read as the reverse complement.
TATGATGCTCATAGTCTCTCTCTCTCTGTATGATGCTCATAGTCTCTCTCTCTCTGTATGATGCTCATAGTCTCTCTCTCTCTGTATGATGCTCATAGTCTCTCTCTCTCTCTGTATGATGCTCATAGTCTCTCTCTCTCTCTGTATGATGCTCATAGTCTCTCTCTCTCTCTGTATGATGCTCATAGTCTCTCTCTCTCTCTCTGTATGATGCTCATAGTCTCTCTCTCTCTCTCTGTATGATGCTCATAGTCTCTCTCTCTCTCTGTATGATGCTCATAGTCTCTCTCTCTCTCTGTATGATGCTCATAGTCTCTCTCTCTCTCTGTATGATGCTCATAGTCTCTCTCTCTCTGTATGATGCTCATAGTCTCTCTCTCTCTGTATGATGCTCATAGTCTCTCTCTCTCTGTATGATGCTCATAGTCTCTCTCTCTCTCTCTGTATGATGCTCATAGTCTCTCTCTCTCTCTCTGTATGATGCTCATAGTCTCTCTCTCTCTCTGTATGATGCTCATAGTCTCTCTCTCTCTGTATGATGCTCATAGTCTCTCTCTCTGTATGATGCTCATAGTCTCTCTCTCTCTGTATGATGCTCATAGTCTCTCTCTCTCTGTATGATGCTCATAGTCTCTCTCTCTCTCTCTGTATGATGCTCATAGTCTCTCTTTCTCTCTGTATGATGCTCATAGTCTCTCTCTCTCTCTGTATGATGCTCATAGTCTCTCTCTCTCTGTATGATGCTCATAGTCTCTCTCTCTCTCTGTATGATGCTCATAGTCTCTCTCTCTCTCTGTATGATGCTCATAGTCTCTCTCTCTCTGTATGATGCTCATAGTCTCTCTCTCTCTGTATGATGCTCATAGTCTCTCTCTCTCTGTATGATGCTCATTGTCTCTCTCTCTCTGTATGATGCTCATAGTCTCTCTCTCTCTCTGTATGATGCTCATAGTCTCTCTCTCTCTCTGTATGATGCTCATAGTCTCTCTCTCTCTCTGTATGATGCTCATAGTCTCTCTCTCTCTGTATGATGCTCATAGTCTCTCTCTCTCTCTCTGTATGATGCTCATAGTCTCTCTCTCTCTCTGTATGATGCTCATAGTCTCTCTCTCTCTCTCTGTATGATGCTCATAGTCTCTCTCTCTCTCTGTATGATGCTCATAGTCTCTCTCTCTCTCTGTATGATGCTCATAGTCTCTCTCTCTCTCTGTATGATGCTCATAGTCTCTCTCTCTCTCTGTATGATGCTCATAGTCTCTCTCTCTCTCTGTATGATGCTCATAGTCTCTCTCTCTCTCTGTATGATGCTCATAGTCTCTCTCTCTCTCTGTATGATGCTCATAGTCTCTCTCTCTCTCTCTCTCTGTATGATGCTCATAGTCTCTCTCTCTCTCTGTATGATGCTCATAGTCTCTCTCTCTCTCTCTGTATGATGCTCATAGTCTCTCTCTCTCTCTGTATGATGCTCATAGTCTCTCTCTCTCTCTCTGTATGATGCTCATAGTCTCTCTCTCTCTGTATGATGCTCATAGTCTCTCTCTCTCTCTCTGTATGATGCTCATAGTCTCTCTCTCTCTCTCTGTATGATGCTCATAGTCTCTCTCTCTCTCTCTCTGTATGATGCTCATAGTCTCTCTCTCTCTCTGTATTCGGTATTCACTGACATCTTCAACCTGTCCTTGGAACAGGCCGTCATCCCCACCTGTCTGAAGAAGTCCACCATCATCCCTGTACCCAAAAAATCTACGCCCGCTTGCCTCAACGACTACCGCCCTGTAGCCCTCACCTCCATAGCCATGAAGTGCTTTGAGAAGCTAGTGAAGGGCTACATCTGTTCCTCCCTCCCCATCAACCTGGACCCTCTGCAATTTGCATATCGCCCCAACAGGTCCACGGAGGACGCCATAGCCCATGTGCTGCACACAGCAGCATCACATCTGGACAAGAGGCAGGGGAACTATGTGAGAATGCTGTTCATCGACTACAGCTCAGCATTCAATACCATAGTCCCCTCCAAACTCATAGCCAAGCTCAGGGACCTGGGCTTGAACTATGACCTGTGCCAGTGGGTCCTGGACTTCCTGACGGGCAGACCCCAGGTGGTAAGAGCCGGCAACTGCACCTCCTCATCCATCACGCTCAACATAGGGGCCCCCCAGGGCTGTGTTCTGAGCCCCCTCCTCTACTCCCTGTACACACATGACTGCGTAGCACAGCGGAACAACAACACCATCATCAAATTTGCTGATGACACAGTAGTGGTGGGCCTGATCTCTGCCAACGACGAAAGGGCCTACCTGGAAGAGGTAGAGAACCTGTCACAGTGGTGTCAGGAGAACTGCCTCTCCCTGAACGTCAGCAAAACAAAAGAGATGATTGTGGACTTCAGGAGGTCGGGGGTCAAGGACTACAGCCCCCTCAGCATCGACGGGGCACCAGTTGAGAGAGTGAACAGTTTCAAGTACCTCGGAGCCCACATATCCGAGGACTTGACATGGACCACACACATTGACAGTGTTGTGAAGAAGGCACGACAACGCCTCTACTTCCTCAGGCGCCTAAGGAAGTTCCAAGTCAGTCAGAAGATCCTTAGGAACTTCTACTCATGTACAATAGAGAGCATCCTGACCGGCAACATCACCTCCTGGTTTGGGAATAGCACTGCACAAGACCGTAGCAGACTACAAAGAGTGACACGTTCAGCCGAACGCACAATTAGAGGGGGGCTTCCCACCCTCCAGAACATTTACAACAAGCGGTGCAAGGGGAAGGCTAAGAGAATTATTAAGGACTCGAGCCACCCGAACAACTGCCTCTTTGAACTGCTGCCGTCAGGCAAGCGATACCGGAGTCTTATGGCGAGCACAGAAAGACTCAGAAGGAGCTTCTATCCCCAGGCCATCAGGCTGCTAAACGAACAATAATCGCTAAACGAACAATAATCACTATGCAACAACCATCAAATGCACACAGCACACACACCCACACGCACACACTCACTCAAACAAACAACACACTGCAGCACCCACTCTCCACACTTTAGATCACACAAACACACTTACACTTTATATTTATTGATAAAGGATTTGCACTACAACTCGTACACCTACTGTGAATTGTACCTAAACTGCACCTCGTCCATTTATGCCTTGCACTATATAGTATTGTATATTAGTACACTGCACAGTATTGTATATTGTATGGTAACTACGTCTACGAACATTGTACATATGTCTAAACTGAACACTGTGACCTCTTTTTTTACTTCTAATTTTTACTATGTTTTTATTTCATACTTATCTTGTCATGCACAGTCTCTGGAGCGCAACAGTAAGAAGCATTTTGTACAAAAGTATTCTGTACTTCTGTATGACAACTATTAAAGAAACTTGAAACTTGTATGATGCTCATAGTCTCTCTCTCTCTCTGAAAGCATTCATCGGTGTTCTCTTGCTCACACACACACGCATGTCTGCACACACTACATGTGATCTGCACCAGTGATGCCACAGATTACTTGTAAAAGTAATCCGATTACTGATTACTCCTTTAAAAAGTAATCCAAGTTACTTTACTGATTACTTGATTATCAGAGTAACTTAGTTACTTTGAAAGTAACTAGGTTACGAAGTCGTCGTCGTTCCCCCAACAGTTTTTTTAAAACGCTTTATTGAAAGTGCATAAATTGTTTTTAACTTGTTTCTCTGCACATAACGTAAATTGTTAAACTAGTGCTTCAGCTTCTGTACCATCAAGTATGGTAAAGCAACAGTCTATGATGCTCACAGCATTAGAGCAGCCAGCCAGTGGTTTTACAAAACCAGTGTATCCATTCACATCTAACAAATGCAGGCTGAACTATTCAATTATATCAACTGTAACTATTAAATTGTTTTTATAAATGTCTCTATAAACATACAATCAGTCTCTCTTTAACATGTAAATTAACTGTAAATCTGGCAAATAAGAGCTTTTGCTCTGCCACCATCAAATATACATTAATCAATAGGGAAAGAAACAATCTCTCTCTTTTGCTGTTTGGCTGGCCTCCGAGTCCTCCTGTACCTAGTCGAAGCGTCGGCTAGTGTTGTGATTCCAGATGCTTTCAATGCAATTGGATGTGTTGTTTTTAGCGGTAGACAGTATTTACGTTTAGGTCGCTTTCACATATAGTTTTGGAGGACTCGGTGCGGTTCTGGGGGTGAAGTTGCAACATTGTTGCATTCTTCATTTGGTTCGCCTGCTTTCACACAGAGGCGGACCGAGACCTTCTGAACAATGTCACGCGGTCGAAAAGGGCGCTTGTCTATTGGACAGTGGAAATGTGTGTGTGGCTGCTGCGATCCCGTGTGTGTGCGCGCGCGTGTGTGTGTGTGTCTGTGTGTGTACTGCGGAGCCCTTCAGATCAGCGGAGCCGAGTTTTGACATGGCATTGATCCATTGTTCTATTGAAGCACATTACCACCATCCTCTCGCTAAACAACTTGTAGACCACGGTGTTTTTATGAGTGCCCACAAGTAGAGATGTTCCGATACCATTTTTTCCTTTCCGATCCGATTCCGATACCTAAGCTTTGGGTATCGGCCGATACCGATACTTATCCGATACCAGTGCATACATAAATTTAAAAAAAAAAAAATATTATATAAATTTTTTATAAATATATATATATATATTTTTTTTTTAACAAATACTGTTTTATATATACTGTTTTTTAGTAATAACTAGAAAGTAATGGTATTTATTCAACAACAGGTGATTGTATAGATTTGTATTAGTATCATTAATCAATGAGTATGGGGCTTCAGCACTGCAGATATACCCTACTCCAATGATCCACACGGACATTATACGTTGCTGCACTCGCTACCCACTGGCTCTGCAGATATACCCTACTCAGTCTGTCTACAAGGCTCCGTTGAAGTAGCAGAGGATCTGTTGTGATTTTTGCACAATAAATATTCAACATTCTCTTTTGAGACTCCGCCTCAGACTCTTATCATTTGGCACTAAAAGCTAAACATTGTCGCCGATATGGCTGTCCGCAACATGTCATTAATTGTGTACGCGACGTGCAATTGTGCAATGACAACGTTACCGTTAGCTAGCATGAGCTACCGGTATATGGGAAGACCATAGAAGACTGTAACGTTACTGGTGACATTGTGATTTAACGAATACTCCTTTGCCAACTTGCTGTACTTTGCTTGCAGGTCTGCAGCCATTATTGCTGGATTATATGAATAGCCCCAACTTTAGCCAAGGTAATGTTAAAGCTAGCTTTCGGTTAGCTGTTCAATGCTAATAACACCAGCCACCAAGCGAACCCATGAGCTCCCCGTCAACACCGCTCTGTCGGGACGATGACATTTAAGAAAGTATCTGCTGTTAAAATGACAAATGGCATTGACACTTTAATCGATTAAGCACACGTTTGTTTTATAATGCTTACTCAACAGACCACAGTGTTGTTGATAAATTACGTCATATGGTATCGGAGCGCAGCATTAGAGGGTACTCGCCGATACCGATACCAGCATTTTAGCCAGTATCGGCGGCTTTTCCGATACTGGTATCGGTATCGGAACAACTCTACCCACAAGTAGCTGTTTTAATAATATAATAAGCCGCGCGCCTCGGTAATAATAATAAGCCGCGTTTTTTCTTCCTGTAAGCGTTTTGGGGTGGAATTCTCAGACGAATGCAACGGAGCCCTGCTGTCACACGATTGGCGCATATGTCACATGACGTGCTGTGAAGACCCGCCCTACTCTGCCTCTGATTCGCAGACTGTGGATGGGGAATGTGATTGGGCCAAAGCAGAGTCACTCACAGACAGAGAGTCCAGTCACGCCGCGGGACTGGGACACATTCTTGTGTAACCCTTTCACTGCCACACCACGTCACTCCCAAATAAGAAAAACAGCTCAAAAATGTATTTTTGACTGTCGAAAACGAAATAAAATACTGCATTCCGCCTGCATTATGAATTTATGATGAGATAGTAACGAAATAGTAATGCACAGCCACTTGGACAAGTAACTGCAATCAGATTACTGGCGTTTAAAGATTAACGCGTTAGATTACTATTTTCGGGGAAAAGTAATCAGATTACAATAACGCGTTACTTAGTAACGCGTTACCGGCATCACTGATCTGCACACACACGCATGTCTGCACACACTACATGTGATCTGCTTCAAGAGTGAATTAAGAGCTAATTCTGTGGTATTTATGAAGTGAAATAACTCTCTTCCGTCTCCTTCCCCCTCTTTCTCTCTCTCTTCCCTCTCTCTCTCTCTCCTTCTCTCTCTCTCTTCCCATCTCTCCTTCCCACTCTCTTTCTCTCTCTCTTCCCGTCTCTCCTTCCCACTCTTTCTCCCTCTCTCTCTCCTTCCCCCTCATTCTCTCCTTCCCCCTCTCTCTCTCTCTCTCTCTCTCTTCCTGTCTCTCCTTCCCACGCTCTCTCTCTCTCTCTCTCTTCCTGTCTCTTCCTCTCTCTCTCTCTCTCTCTCTCCCCGTCTCTTCCTCTCTCCAGCTCCTCTCATCTCTCCGTCGGAGGTGGAGAGGCTCTCTAACCTGCGGTCTCTGGCCCTGGACTTCTCTGATTGGACCTCTGAGCTGTGCGTCCTGCTGGCGTCACCGGACCGCGCCCCGCTACACCGCCTCTCTCTGCTGCTCAACGGCGCCGCCCTGGAGGCCAAACCACTGGAGGGCACCGCCACCGAGGAGGACTGGAAGGCTTTGGTGAGGATTATATTTAACTAGAGACACAGAGAGCTCTTTAGTGAGGATTATATTTAACTAGAGACACAGAGAGCTCTTTAGTGAGGATTATATTTAACTAGAGACACAGAGAGCTCTTTAGTGAGGATTATATTTAACTAGAGACACAGAGAGAGCTCTTTAGTGAGGATTATATTTAACTAGAGACACAGAGAGAGCTCTTTAGTGAGGATTATATTTAACTAGAGACACACAGAGCTCTTTAGTGAGGATTATATTTAACTAGAGACACAGAGAGCTCTTTAGTGAGGATTATATTTAACTAGAGACACAGAGAGCTCTTTAGTGAGGATTATATTTAACTAGAGACACAGAGAGAGCTCTTTAGTGAGGATTATATTTAACTAGAGACACACAGAGCTCTTTAGTGAGGATTATATTTAACTAGAGACACAGAGAGCTCTTTAGTGAGGATTATATTTAACTAGAGACACAGAGAGAGCTCTTTAGTGAGGATTATATTTAACTAGAGACACAGAGAGCTCTTTAGTGAGGATTATATTTAACTAGAGACACAGAGAGCTCTTTAGTGAGGATTATATTTAACTAGACACACAGAGAGCTCTTTAGTGAGGATTATATTTAACTAGAGACACAGAGAGCTCTTTAGTGAGGATTATATTTAACTAGAGACACAGAGAGCTCTTTAGTGAGGATTATATTTAACTAGAGACACAGAGAGAGCTCTTTAGTGAGGATTATATTTAACTAGAGACACAGAGAGCTCTTTAGTGAGGATTATATTTAACTAGATACACAGAGAGCTCTTTAGTGAGGATTATATTTAACTAGAGACACACAGAGCTCTTTAGTGAGGATTATATTTAACTAGAGACACACAGAGCTCTTTAGTGAGGATTATATTTAACTAGAGACACAGAGAGCTCTTTAGTGAGGATTATATTTAACTAGAGACACAGAGAGCTCTTTAGTGAGGATTATATTTAACTAGAGACACAGAGAGCTCTTTAGTGAGGATTATATTTAACTAGAGACACAGAGAGCTCTTTAGTGAGGATTATATTTAACTAGAGACACAGAGCTCTTTAGTGAGGATTATATTTAACTAGAGACACAGAGAGCTCTTTAGTGAGGATTATATTTAACTAGAGACACAGAGAGCTCTTTAGTGAGGATTATATTTAACTAGAGACACAGAGAGCTCTTTAGTGAGGATTATATTTAACTAGAGACACAGAGAGAGCTCTTTAGTGAGGATTATATTTAACTAGAGACACAGAGAGAGCTCTTTAGTGAGGATTATATTTAACTAGAGACACACAGAGCTCTTTAGTGAGGATTATATTTAACTAGAGACACAGAGAGCTCTTTAGTGAGGATTATATTTAACTAGAGACACAGAGAGCTCTTTAGTGAGGATTATATTTAACTAGAGACACAGAGAGAGCTCTTTAGTGAGGATTATATTTAACTAGAGACACACAGAGCTCTTTAGTGAGGATTATATTTAACTAGAGACACAGAGAGCTCTTTAGTGAGGATTATATTTAACTAGAGACACAGAGAGAGCTCTTTAGTGAGGATTATATTTAACTAGAGACACAGAGAGCTCTTTAGTGAGGATTATATTTAACTAGAGACACAGAGAGCTCTTTAGTGAGGATTATATTTAACTAGACACACAGAGAGCTCTTTAGTGAGGATTATATTTAACTAGAGACACAGAGAGCTCTTTAGTGAGGATTATATTTAACTAGAGACACAGAGAGCTCTTTAGTGAGGATTATATTTAACTAGAGACACAGAGAGAGCTCTTTAGTGAGGATTATATTTAACTAGAGACACAGAGAGCTCTTTAGTGAGGATTATATTTAACTAGATACACAGAGAGCTCTTTAGTGATGATTATATTTAACTAGAGACACACAGAGCTCTTTAGTGAGGATTATATTTAACTAGAGACACACAGAGCTCTTTAGTGAGGATTATATTTAACTAGAGACACAGAGAGCTCTTTAGTGAGGATTATATTTAACTAGAGACACAGAGAGCTCTTTAGTGAGGATTATATTTAACTAGAGACACAGAGAGCTCTTTAGTGAGGATTATATTTAACTAGAGACACAGAGAGCTCTTTAGTGAGGATTATATTTAACTAGAGACACAGAGCTCTTTAGTGAGGATTATATTTAACTAGAGACACAGAGAGCTCTTTAGTGAGGATTATATTTAACTAGAGACACAGAGAGCTCTTTAGTGAGGATTATATTTAACTAGAGACACGGAGAGCTCTTTAGTGAGGATTATATTTAACTAGAGACACGGAGAGCTCTTTAGTGAGGATTATATTTAACTAGAGACACACAGAGCTCTTTAGTGAGGATTATATTTAACTAGAGACACAGAGAGAGCTCTTTAGTGAGGATTATATTTAACTAGAGACACAGAGAGCTCTTTAGTGAGGATTATATTTAACTAGAGACACAGAGAGCTCTTTAGTGAGGATTATATTTAACTAGAGACACAGAGAGAGCTCTTTAGTGAGGATTATATTTAACTAGAGACACAGAGAGCTCTTTAGTGAGGATTATATTTAACTAGAGACACACAGAGCTCTTTAGTGAGGATTATATTTAACTAGAGACACAGAGAGCTCTTTAGTGAGGATTATATTTAACTAGAGACACAGAGAGCTCTTTAGTGAGGATTATATTTAACTAGAGACACAGAGAGAGCTCTTTAGTGAGGATTATATTTAACTAGAGACACAGAGAGCTCTTTAGTGAGGATTATATTTAACTAGAGACACAGAGAGCTCTTTAGTGAGGATTATATTTAACTAGAGACACAGAGAGCTCTTTAGTGAGGATTATATTTAACTAGAGACACAGAGAGAGCTCTTTAGTGAGGATTATATTTAACTAGAGACACAGAGAGAGCTCTTTAGTGAGGATTATATTTAACTAGAGACACACAGCTCTTTAGTGAGGATTATATTTAACTAGAGACACAGAGAGCTCTTTAGTGAGGATTATATTTAACTAGAGACACACAGAGCTCTTTAGTGAGGATTATATTTAACTAGAGACACAGAGAGAGCTCTTTAGTGAGGATTATATTTAACTAGAGACACAGAGAGCTCTTTAGTGAGGATTATATTTAACTAGAGACACAGAGAGCTCTTTGGTGAGGATTATATTTAACTAGAGACACAGAGAGCTCTTTAGTGAGGATTATATTTAACTAGAGACACAGAGAGCTCTTTAGTGAGGATTATATTTAACTAGAGACACAGAGAGCTCTTTAGTGAGGATTATATTTAACTAGAGACACAGAGAGAGCTCTTTAGTGAGGATTATATTTAACTAGAGACACAGAGAGCTCTTTAGTGAGGATTATATTTAACTAGAGACACAGAGCTCTTTAGTGAGCATTATATTTAACTAGAGACACACAGAGCTCTTTAGTGAGGATTATATTTAACTAGAGACACACAGAGCTCTTTAGTGAGGATTATATTTAACTAGAGACACAGAGAGCTCTTTAGTGAGGATTATATTTAACTAGAGACACAGAGAGCTCTTTAGTGAGGATTATATTTAACTAGAGACACAGAGAGCTCTTTAGTGAGGATTATATTTAACTAGAGACACACAGAGCTCTTTAGTGAGGATTATATTTAACTAGAGACAGAGAGCTCTTTAGTGAGGATTATATTTAACTAGAGACACACAGAGCTCTTTAGTGAGGATTATATTTAACTAGAGACACAGAGAGCTCTTTAGTGAGGATTATATTTAACTAGAGACACAGAGAGAGCTCTTTAGTGAGGATTATATTTAACTAGAGACACAGAGAGAGCTCTTTAGTGAGGATTATATTTAACTAGAGACACAGAGAGCTCTTTAGTGAGGATTATATTTAACTAGAGACACAGAGAGCTCTTTAGTGAGGATTATATTTAACTAGATACACAGAGAGCTCTTTAGTGAGGATTATATTTAACTAGAGACACACAGAGCTCTTTAGTGAGGATTATATTTAACTAGAGACACACAGAGCTCTTTAGTGAGGATTATATTTAACTAGAGACACACAGAGCTCTTTAGTGAGGATTATATTTAACTAGAGACACACAGAGCTCTTTAGTGAGGATTATATTTAACTAGAGACACACAGAGATCTTTAGTGAGGATTATATTTAACTAGAGACACACAGAGCTCTTTAGTGAGGATTATATTTAACTAGAGACACAGAGAGCTCTTTAGTGAGGATTATATTTAACTAGAGACACACAGAGCTCTTTAGTGAGGATTATATTTAACTAGAGACACAGAGAGCTCTTTAGTGAGGATTATATTTAACTAGAGACACAGAGCTCTTTAGTGAGGATTATATTTAACTAGAGACACAGAGAGAGCTCTTTAGTGAGGATTATATTTAACTAGAGACACAGAGCTCTTTAGTGAGGATTATATTTAACTAGAGACACAGAGAGAGCTCTTTAGTGAGGATTATATTTAACTAGAGACACAGAGCTCTTTAGTGAGGATTATATTTAACTAGAGACACAGAGCTCTTTAGTGAGGATTATATTTAACTAGAGACACAGAGAGCTCTTTAGTGAGGATTATATTTAACTAGAGACACACAGAGCTCTTTAGTGAGGATTATATTTAACTAGAGACATAGAGAGCTCTTTAGTGAGGATTATATTTAACTAGAGACACACAGAGCTCTTTAGTGAGGATTATATTTAACTAGAGACACAGAGAGCTCTTTAGTGAGGATTATATTTAACTAGAGACACAGAGAGCTCTTTAGTGAGGATTATATTTAACTAGAGACAGAGAGAGCTCTTTAGTCAGGATTATATTTAACTAGAGACACAGAGAGCTCTTTAGTGAGGATTATATTTAACTAGAGACACAGAGCTCTTTAGTGAGGATTATATTTAACTAGAGACACAGAGAGCTCTTTAGTGAGGATTATATTTAACTAGAGACACAGAGAGCTCTTTAGTGAGGATTATATTTAACTAGAGACACAGAGAGAGCTCTTTAGTGAGGATTATATTTAACTAGAGACACAGAGCTCTTTAGTGAGGATTATATTTAACTAGAGACACACAGAGCTCTTTAGTGAGGATTATATTTAACTAGAGACACACAGAGCTCTTTAGTGAGGATTATATTTAACTAGAGACACACAGAGCTCTTTAGTGAGGATTATATTTAACTAGAGACACAGAGAGCTCTTTAGTGAGGATTATATTTAACTAGAGACACAGAGAGCTCTTTAGTGAGGATTATATTTAACTAGAGACACAGAGAGCTCTTTGGTGAGGATTATATTTAACTAGAGACACACAGAGCTCTTTAGTGAGGATTATATTTAACTAGAGACACAGAGAGAGCTCTTTAGTGAGGATTATATTTAACTAGAGACACAGAGAGAGCTCTTTAGTGAGGATTATATTTAACTAGAGACACACAGAGCTCTTTAGTGAGGATTATATTTAACTAGAGACACACAGAGCTCTTTAGTGAGGATTATATTTAACTAGAGACACAGAGAGAGCTCTTTAGTGAGGATTATATTTAACTAGAGACACACAGAGCTCTTTAGTGGGGATTATATTTAACTAGAGACACACAGAGCTCTTTAGTGAGGATTATATTTAACTAGAGACACAGAGAGCTCTTTAGTGAGGATTATATTTAACTAGAGACACAGAGAGCTCTTTAGTGAGGATTATATTTAACTAGAGACACACAGAGCTCTTTAGTGAGGATTATATTTAACTAGAGACACAGAGAGCTCTTTAGTGAGGATTATATTTAACTAGAGACACAGAGAGCTCTTTAGTGAGGATTATATTTAACTAGAGACACAGAGAGAGCTCTTTAGTGAGGATTATATTTAACTAGAGACACAGAGAGAGCTCTTTAGTGAGGATTATATTTAACTAGAGACACAGAGAGCTCTTTAGTGGGGATTATATTTAACTAGAGACACAGAGAGAGCTCTTTAGTGAGGATTATATTTAACTAGAGACACAGAGAGCTCTTTAGTGAGGATTATATTTAACTAGAGACACACAGAGCTCTTTAGTGAGGATTATATTTAACTAGAGACACACAGAGCTCTTTAGTGAGGATTATATTTAACTAGAGACACAGAGAGCTCTTTAGTGAGGATTATATTTAACTGAGACCTGGATAACCCCCAATAACTCATCAACACCTGCAGCATTATCTACAAACTATAACTTCACTCACACACCTCGACCTTCCAGACGGGGTGGAGGCACTGCCCTCATGACATCTCCTTCATGGGCTACAAACGTAACACCACTCCCAGAACTGTCACTCTCCTCTCTCGAATATCATGCAGTATCTGTCTCTAATCCTTTCAATCTCACCATTGTTACACTCTACCGCCCTCCAGGTCCGCTCGATCACTTCACAGATGAGCTGGACATGCTTCTTAGCTCCTTACCGGAAGATGGTACCCCTCTCCTTCTACTGGGCGACTTCAACCTGCCTGACTCATCTCAGTCAGTCATAGTAGTCTCCCTCCTACAATCGTTTGACCTGACTCCCACTCCCATGCCTCCCACCCACAAAGCAGGCAACTCCTTGGATCTCATATTTTCCCGTAACTCCAGCATCATTAACACCACGGTAACTCCCCTACATGTATCTGACCATTCCTTCATATCCTTCTCACTAACTCTCATGCTTAACCGAAAGGTCTTCACCCCAACTCAAACAGTCTCACTCAGACGCAACCTGCCCTCCCTATCCCCCTCCACCCTCTCCTCTGACATACTATCCGCTCTACCTTCGAGTGACACCTTCTCTGCTCTCTCCACAGAGATGGCAACCTCCACCCTCCTTTCAGCCCTTGCAACCTCCTTCGACAAGCTCTGTCCCCTCGTTGAGAAACCTGCCCGCCGTTCCCCACCCAGTCCATGGCTGACAGATCCAGTGAGAGAACAAAGACAGGTCCTGAGAGCAGCTGAAAGGAAGTATAGAAAGTCACGCCTCACTGCTGACATCGACACATATCACAACCTCTTGTTAACATTCTCCAAAACCATCACTAATGCCAAAGCTTCTTTCTTCCACCATAGGATCGAGGCCTCTGCCAAGAATCTTCGCAAACTGCATGCTACCATGTCCTCCCTCCTCACTCCCCCCCCACCCCCCCCTCCCTCATCTTTCTCTGCCGAAGACTTTGCGATCTTCTTTGAGGAAAAAGTGGAGAACATCCGCAGCTCCTTCTCCCAACCCCCACCCATTCCAAATGCTGAATCGAGAACCTCATCCTTCACTCTGTCATCTTTCTCTCCCATTACAGAAGCAGAGACCCTGACACTGGTAACGTCAAACCGTCCGACTACTTGCCAGCTGGACCAGCTACCCTCCCCACTCCTCCAGACCATAGCACCAGACATCCTCCCATTCCTAACTGCAACCATCAACTCCTCACTCAACTCGGGGGTGGTCCCCACCTCCCTAAAACAAGCCAGAGTCACGCCGCTCATAAAAAAACCAACCCTGAACCCTACTGTCATAGGCAACTACCGTCCTGTCTCTCTTCTCTCCTTCCTTTCTAAAACACTTGAACGTGCTGTATCCAACCAACTTACTACTTATCTCTTACAGAATGACCTCCTAGACCCTAATCAGTCAGGCTTCAGGACTGGTCACTCCACAGAGACAGCCCTCATTGCGGTCACAGAGGCACTTCACTTAGCAAAAGCGAAAGGCCTCTCCTCTGTCCTGATTCTCCTAGATCTATCTGCAGCCTTCGACACAGTCAACCACCAGATCCTCCTTGCGGCCCTCGCAGGAATGGGAGTGGCTGGCTCTGCGCTGACATGGCTGTCATCATACCTCAATGACCGCTCCTACCAAGTGTCATGGAGAGGGACCCTGTCGGCCACCCGCCCCCTGCGGACGGGTGTCCCCCAGGGCTCGGTTTTAGGACCCCTTCTCTTCTCCCTCTACACTAAATCACTGGGTAACATTATCACGTCTCATGGCTTCTCCTACCATTGTTATGCCGACGATACTCAACTCTTCCTCTCCTTCCCTCCCTCAGATATCCACGTCTCTGTGCGGATCTCGGCCTGTCTGTCCGACATCTCAGCCTGGATGACGTCCAACCACCTCAAACTGAACCTAAGCAAAACAGAATTGCTCCACCTGCCGGCCAAATCCTCCCCCCTAACCGACCTTTCAATCACAGTCGAGAATGCAGCTGTGACTGCGTCCCCGACCGCCAAGAACCTTGGTGTTGTCCTCGACGACCAGTTGAACTTCTCTGCTCACATCGCAGCGACGACCAGAACCTGCCGATTCCTCCTGAGCAACGTCAGAAGGATACGCCCCTTCCTGACAAAAGAAGCCACCCAACTCCTCGTCCAATCAACAGTCATCTCCCGCCTCGACTACTGCAATGCACTGCTCGCTGGCCTCCCGGCCACTGCCACTAAGCCTCTTCAACTCATTCAGAACGCAGCGGCCCGCCTGATCTCAAACCTACCGAAGTCGGCCCATGTCACCCCACTTCTTAGGGACCTGCACTGGCTCCCCATTGCTGCACGAATCCGCTTCAAGGCCCTCGACCTAGCATACCGTGCGGCAAAGGGAACCGCTCCCGCCTACCTCCGGTCAATGGTCTCTAACTACACACCCTCAAGACCCCTACGCTCTGCATCTTCTGGCCGCCTCAGACCTACTCCTATCCAAGCTCCGGGAGGGTCATCAAAGAGAAGTCGCCTATTCTCAGTCCTTGCCCCACAATGGTGGAATGAACTACCCACCCCAGTTAGGACAGCCGAATCACGTCCAATCTTTCGCCGTCGACTAAAGACGCACTTCTTCAACCATTATCTGAATTAAAAAAAAAAAAAAAAAAAAAAAAAAATCTAACCCTAACTAACCGTACTGTCATGCACTTGTCCTAATAAACTAACCTACACTGTAGCACTCAACACTTTGATGAACATTGTTGCTCAGCTGATAGAGTTGTGCCCTTCCTGATGGCTTGTCGTACAGAACTTGTAAGTCGCTTTGGATAAAAGCGTCAGCTAAATGACTAAATGTAAATGTAAATGTAGAGACACAGAGAGCTCTTTAGTGAGGATTATATTTAACTAGAGACACACAGAGCTCTTTAGTGAGGATTATATTTAACTAGAGACACAGAGAGCTCTTTAGTGAGGATTATATTTAACTAGAGACACACAGAGCTCTTTAGTGAGGATTATATTTAACTAGAGACACAGAGAGCTCTTTAGTGAGGATTATATTTAACTAGAGACACACAGAGCTCTTTAGTGAGGATTATATTTAACTAGAGACACAGAGAGCTCTTTGGTGAGGATTATATTTAACTAGAGACACAGAGCTCTTTAGTGAGGATTATATTTAACTAGAGACACAGAGAGAGCTCTTTAGTGAGGATTATATTTAACTAGAGACACACAGAGCTCTTTAGTGAGGATTATATTTAACTAGAGACACAGAGAGCTCTTTAGTGAGGATTATATTTAACTAGAGACACAGAGAGCTCTTTAGTGAGGATTATATTTAACTAGAGACACAGAGAGAGCTCTTTAGTGAGGATTATATTTAACTAGAGACACACAGAGCTCTTTAGTGAGGATTATATTTAACTAGAGACACAGAGAGCTCTTTAGTGAGGATTATATTTAACTAGAGACACAGAGAGCTCTTTAGTGAGGATTATATTTAACTAGAGACACACACAGCTCTTTAGTGAGGATTATATTTAACTAGAGACACAGAGAGAGCTCTTTAGTGAGGATTATATTTAACTAGAGACACACAGAGCTCTTTAGTGAGGATTATATTTAACTAGAGACACAGAGAGCTCTTTAGTGAGGATTATATTTAACTAGAGACACACAGAGCTCTTTAGTGAGGATTATATTTAACTAGAGACACAGAGAGCTCTTTAGTGAGGATTATATTTAACTAGAGACACAGAGAGCTCTTTAGTGAGGATTATATTTAACTAGAGACACAGAGAGCTCTTTAGTCAGGATTATATTTAACTAGAGACACAGAGAGCTCTTTAGTGAGGATTATATTTAACTAGAGACACAGAGAGCTCTTTAGTGAGGATTATATTTAACTAGAGACACAGAGAGCTCTTTAGTGAGGATTATATTTAACTAGAGACACAGAGAGCTCTTTAGTGAGGATTATATTTAACTAGAGACACACAGAGCTCTTTAGTGAGGATTATATTTAACTAGAGACACAGAGAGCTCTTTAGTGAGGATTATATTTAACTAGAGACACAGAGTGCTCTTTAGTGAGGATTATATTTAACTAGAGACACACAGAGCTCTTTAGTGAGGATTATATTTAACTAGAGACACAGAGAGCTCTTTAGTGAGGATTATATTTAACTAGAGACACAGAGAGCTCTTTAGTGAGGATTATATTTAACTAGAGACACAGAGAGAGCTCTTTAGTGAGGATTATATTTAACTAGAGACACAGAGAGCTCTTTAGTGAGGATTATATTTAACTAGAGACACACAGAGCTCTTTAGTGAGGATTATATTTAACTAGAGACAGAGAGCTCTTTAGTGAGGATTATATTTAACTAGAGACACACAGAGCTCTTTAGTGAGGATTATATTTAACTAGAGACACACAGAGCTCTTTAGTGAGGATTATATTTAACTAGAGACACAGAGAGCTCTTTGGTGAGGATTATATTTAACTAGAGACACAGAGAGAGCTCTTTAGTGAGGATTATATTTAACTAGAGACACAGAGAGCTCTTTAGTGAGGATTATATTTAACTAGAGACACAGAGAGCTCTTTAGTGAGGATTATATTTAACTAGAGACACAGAGAGCTCTTTAGTGAGGATTATATTTAACTAGATACACAGAGAGCTCTTTAGTGAGGATTATATTTAACTAGAGACACACAGAGCTCTTTAGTGAGGATTATATTTAACTAGAGACACACAGAGCTCTTTAGTGAGGATTATATTTAACTAGAGACACACAGAGCTCTTTAGTGAGGATTATATTTAACTAGAGACACACAGAGCTCTTTAGTGAGGATTATATTTAACTAGAGACACACAGAGCTCTTTAGTGAGGATTATATTTAACTAGAGACACACAGAGCTCTTTAGTGAGGATTATATTTAACTAGAGACACAGAGAGCTCTTTAGTGAGGATTATATTTAACTAGAGACACAGAGAGCTCTTTGGTGAGGATTATATTTAACTAGAGACATAGAGAGCTCTTTAGTGAGGATTATATTTAACTAGAGACACACAGAGCTCTTTAGTGAGGATTATATTTAACTAGAGACATAGAGAGCTCTTTAGTGAGGATTATATTTAACTAGAGACACACAGAGCTCTTTAGTGAGGATTATATTTAACTAGAGACACAGAGAGCTCTTTAGTGAGGATTATATTTAACTAGAGACACAGAGAGCTCTTTAGTGAGGATTATATTTAACTAGAGACAGAGAGAGCTCTTTAGTCAGGATTATATTTAACTAGAGACACAGAGAGCTCTTTAGTGAGGATTATATTTAACTAGAGACACAGAGCTCTTTAGTGAGGATTATATTTAACTAGAGACACAGAGAGCTCTTTAGTGAGGATTATATTTAACTAGAGACACAGAGAGCTCTTTAGTGAGGATTATATTTAACTAGAGACACAGAGAGCTCTTTAGTGAGGATTATATTTAACTAGAGACACACAGAGCTCTTTAGTGAGGATTATATTTAACTAGAGACACACAGAGCTCTTTAGTGAGGATTATATTTAACTAGAGACACAGAGAGCTCTTTAGTGAGGATTATATTTAACTAGAGACACAGAGAGCTCTTTAGTGAGGATTATATTTAACTAGAGACACAGAGAGCTCTTTGGTGAGGATTATATTTAACTAGAGACACACAGAGCTCTTTAGTGAGGATTATATTTAACTAGAGACACAGAGAGAGCTCTTTAGTGAGGATTATATTTAACTAGAGACACAGAGAGAGCTCTTTAGTGAGGATTATATTTAACTAGAGACACACAGAGCTCTTTAGTGAGGATTATATTTAACTAGAGACACACAGAGCTCTTTAGTGAGGATTATATTTAACTAGAGACACAGAGAGAGCTCTTTAGTGAGGATTATATTTAACTAGAGACACACAGAGCTCTTTAGTGAGGATTATATTTAACTAGAGACACAGAGAGCTCTTTAGTGAGGATTATATTTAACTAGAGACACAGAGCTCTTTAGTGAGGATTATATTTAACTAGAGACACAGAGAGCTCTTTAGTGAGGATTATATTTAACTAGATACACAGAGAGAGCTCTTTAGTGAGGATTATATTTAACTAGAGACACAGAGAGAGCTCTTTAGTGAGGATTATATTTAACTAGAGACACACAGAGCTCTTTAGTGAGGATTATATTTAACTAGAGACACAGAGAGCTCTTTAGTGAGGATTATATTTAACTAGAGACACAGAGAGCTCTTTAGTGAGGATTATATTTAACTAGAGACACAGAGAGAGCTCTTTAGTGAGGATTATATTTAACTAGAGACACAGAGAGAGCTCTTTAGTGAGGATTATATTTAACTAGAGACACAGAGAGCTCTTTAGTGGGGATTATATTTAACTAGAGACACAGAGAGAGCTCTTTAGTGAGGATTATATTTAACTAGAGACACAGAGAGCTCTTTAGTGAGGATTATATTTAACTAGAGACACAGAGAGCTCTTTAGTGAGGATTATATTTAACTAGAGACACAGAGAGCTCTTTAGTGAGGATTATATTTAACTAGAGACACAGAGAGCTCTTTAGTGAGGATTCTATTTAACTAGAGACACACGGAGCTCTTTAGTGAGGATTATATTTAACTAGAGACACAGAGCTCTTTAGTGAGGATTATATTTAACTAGAGACACAGAGAGAGCTCTTTAGTGAGGATTATATTTAACTAGAGACACACAGAGCTCTTTAGTGAGGATTATATTTAACTAGAGACACAGAGAGCTCTTTAGTGAGGATTATATTTAACTAGAGACACACAGAGCTCTTTAGTGAGGATTATATTTAACTAGAGACACAGAGAGCTCTTTAGTGAGGATTATATTTAACTAGAGACACAGAGAGCTCTTTAGTGAGGATTATATTTAACTAGAGACACAGAGAGCTCTTTAGTGAGGATTATATTTAACTAGAGACACAGAGAGAGCTCTTTAGTGAGGATTATATTTAACTAGAGACACACAGAGCTCTTTAGTGAGGATTATATTTAACTAGAGACACAGAGAGCTCTTTAGTGAGGATTATATTTAACTAGAGACACACAGAGCTCTTTAGTGAGGATTATATTTAACTAGAGACACAGAGAGCTCTTTAGTGAGGATTATATTTAACTAGAGACACAGAGAGCTCTTTGGTGAGGATTATATTTAACTAGAGACACAGAGCTCTTTAGTGAGGATTATATTTAACTAGAGACACAGAGAGAGCTCTTTAGTGAGGATTATATTTAACTAGAGACACAGAGAGCTCTTTAGTGAGGATTATATTTAACTAGAGACACACACAGCTCTTTAGTGAGGATTATATTTAACTAGAGACACACAGAGCTCTTTAGTGAGGATTATATTTAACTAGAGACACAGAGAGCTCTTTAGTGAAGATTATATTTAACTAGAGACACAGAGAGCTCTTTAGTGAGGATTATATTTAACTAGAGACACAGAGAGCTCTTTAGTGAGGATTCTATTTAACTAGAGACACAGAGAGCTCTTTAGTGAGGATTATATTTAACTAGAGACACAGAGAGAGCTCTTTAGTGAGGATTATATTTAACTAGAGACACAGAGAGCTCTTTAGTGAGGATTATATTTAACTAGAGACACAGAGAGAGCTCTTTAGTGAGGATTATATTTAACTAGAGACACAGAGAGCTCTTTAGTGAGGATTATATTTAACTAGAGACACAGAGAGCTCTTTGGTGAGGATTATATTTAACTAGAGACACAGAGAGCTCTTTAGTGAGGATTATATTTAACTAGAGACACAGAGAGCTCTTTAGTGAGGATTATATTTAACTAGAGACACACAGAGCTCTTTAGTGAGGATTATATTTAACTAGAGACACAGAGAGAGCTCTTTAGTGAGGATTATATTTAACTAGAGACACAGAGCTCTTTAGTGAGGATTATATTTAACTAGAGACACAGAGAGAGCTCTTTAGTGTATAATGTATACCGATCATATACATTTGAATTTTTTTATATAGCGTGTATGGGAAAGAAACGGCAATCTATCATGCGTTTGGGCCTTTAACTAGCGTTTTTGGAATTACAGCAGAAAAGCTTATAAACATACTTATATTCTCGATGGTATTAACACAACAATGTATGAATGAAAGAATATAACGTTCCCACATCCAGAACGATAGATAATCGATGTTGAATGGACCATAGTAATGTCAATATAGCTATAATATTTAAAAAGTTATAGCCCTGCAAAGAAGGTAAACATCTCCATAGGTTTTCAACGGTGGCAGACTGGGTATAATGATGGGCATACTGCGTGGCAATCAATGTGTTAAAGGATCAAATCATTCAGGAGTACAGTTTTGAGTAAAACATCAAACATTTGGTTTTTTTTTTTTATCAAAAAATGATATCTTGCAGTGTGGAAGTCGAAGGAAAAGGCGATGCAATAATCGGCATGACGGGTTTCCTCCAGCTTACCTCCAACTTCATTCAATAAGAAACAACCAGCTACACACACTTACCGCATAGCTCCTCCCCCGTGACCTAGGGGTGGACGGTATGGTCTAAAATTTATATCACGGTATAATTTGAAGCATAGACGGTAACGGTATATATCACGGTATCATCGTTTTTGATAAAAAAAAATCTTTTATTTTATATAATTTATTTTTTTAATAAAATATATATATTATATAATTAGACTTGTACTTGTATTATCTGCGAGACATCGCCACCACGCAACAAGCTCCACTGTCTGTGTGTACTCTAGTAGCCTCCAGCTACGGCCAGGATTCTCCGGAGCTGCACCTGGACCTATACTCGAGTAGCCTCGAGCAGAGCTACGGCCAGGATTCTCCGGCGCTGCACCTGGACCCTATTGTATTGGTATAACGTTAGCAAGCCCTCAGCTCGAATACGCATCGAATCAGTGTTATAAGACATTGATATCAGGAGCTATCTGTAGCCGGATATATAACGTTAATACAACGCCTCAGTGAATTATTTAGTTCAATGGGACATTTCGTTTTGAACTGTGAACTAACTTGCGTTAACGTGAGCTAACAGGTAGCACACACGTCTCTAGTACTAGACTTTGTGGAGCGTTTGTTGATGTCAGGAGCTATCGGTAGCTGGCCGACTAGATACCGTTCGGTTAGACAATGCCCCATCATGTATTAAACTAAAAGTGAATAGTTGACTGGGTCATTTTGTAACGGTAGCTAAGCTAACGTTAGCTCAGGGAGACGCCGCCGTCCTCCCACTAGACTACTAGACCCGTGTTTACATGCGTGCGGTAGGGGCTGGCACGCCCACTGCGCGAAGCCTCCTAAATAACTTTTTCCAGTTCGCACATATCTATTATCTATGACTAATTCTATCTATTTTTAGGGGCAAATGCGAGTGAAATAGTCGCGCTGTGGTTACATGACGTCATTGCTATTTTAGAGCTGCACTACCGGTTACACGGTATAGTCAAAATCCATACCGTAGAGCAAATTCATACCGTTTATACCGTATACCGTTTATACCGTCCACCCCTACCGTGACCCTTCAACTCTGGAGTGAGAGATTCACTTAAAGTGACACTACAGCAGCATATTCATTTTTTCCCCCTTATATTAAAATATATTTAGTTTTTAAGAAAGGATAGGCCTATTCCTTTTTTTCGGTCATTGATTTTAGATTTTGTGCGCGAGCTTACCTTGAATATGTACATTTGTGATTTTTTTTTCTATTTCTTTTTCTAAGTCCACACACACGTGTGTTTTTGATTCATCTGTAAACGAGACCGAAAGATAAACGTCCTTCATGACTTTGTGCCGCCAGGTGGGAGTGAGTGGCGAGCTGCGCGTCTACATCATGGCCCTGGAGGTGGGCACCCCGGAGCTGCTGCGGGTGCTGAAGCCCAGCCTGCCCCTGCAGCGCCTCCACCTGGACAGCTACAGCACGCTGGTGACGGGCGCCGCCCTGGACCTCATCTCCCAGCAGTACCACAGGACGCTGACGCACTTCCTGCTCCTGAGGGACGACGCGCGCTTCCCGGACCTCAGCGTCAGCCGCAACGAAGACCCGCTGGTCATGTTCGCCTGGAGGTGTACGCAGCTGGCCGTACTGGTCATACATGGTGCGTTTAAACTGGTTTAGACTGGTTCTGTTCGCCTGGCGGTGTACGCAGCTGGCCGTACTGGTCATACATGGTGCGTTTAAACTGGTTTAGACTGGTTCTGTTCGCCTGGCGGTGTACGCAGCTGGCCGTACTGGTCATACATGGTGCGTTTAAACTGGTTTAGACTGGTTCTATTCGCCTGGAGGTGTACGCAGCTGGCTGTATATATATATAATATAAAAGGTTACTATTTTTTTTTTTTTTTTGGTCTTTTTCCCCCTCCATTTTCCGCCGATTTTCTCCCATCCCAATGTTAGTCGTATGTCAATTCCCAGTCCCTTCCTGGTCGCTGCGCACTTACCCCCCACAGTCAGATCATCTGGGAGAGTGGAGGCTACCACGTGCTTCCTCCGACACACGTCCAGCCAATCACCGCTTCTTTTCACCTGGCAGCGCAGATTCTCATTGAGAGGGCGTAGCGTGTGGGAGGACCACACTATCCCCCTCACGTCCAATCCGCGCTTAGCAGGCGCCCCGACCGAACTGTAGGAGTCGCTGTTTACAACGACCCGGACCCACCCCGCCAGCTTCTCCCACCCTCTGATACAGCCAATTGTATCAGTGCAGACGGCCAGCCAAGCTGGTGACAACCCCGGAGCTGTGAGCTGGATTCGAACAGGCAAATCCAGCTCAGCTCCGGGGCTGGTGACGAACGCAATCTCCGCTCGGCCACCTAACCGCCCATAAAAGGTTACTCTTGATCAAACAAAGATGAATATCCCTATTGGGATTAATAGTGCAATAACTTGCTTTTTCACCAAACTTCACTTAAAACAAATAAAAGGTGCCTCAGTCTTGATCATCAAACAAGAATAAAATGCAAATCTAACTTTCACCAAACATCACTTTTTGTAAAATAAAAGGTGACTTAATAATAATAATAATAATAATAATAATAATAATAATAATAATAATAATAATAATAATGCATTATATTTATAAGGCGCCTTTCAAGGCACTCAAGGTCGCCCTCCAACAATTTAAAAACAGTTAAATTCTCAATCACAATCCATTAAAATATAAAATAAAAATATAAAATCAGACAAAATAAAATCAGACATACGCCTGCCTAAACAGGTGGGTTTTGAGGTGGGTTTTAAATGGAGTGATGGAGTCAATGTTCCTGATGTCGGGGGGGAGGGAGTTCCAGAGGCGGGGGGCAGAGCAGTGGAAGTGGGTTTGGAGGAAACATAGAGCTGGGTGTCGTCCGCGTAACAGTGGAAATTGATGCTGTGTTTACGGAGAATCCGACCGAGTGGGACTTAACCCTTCTGCCCCCTTAGCAAAGATTTCGTGTTTTTTGCCTATATTCATTTGTGTTTCTGTGTACAACGATGTCTGTGTTGATTATTATGTCATGAAATTGCGTCAGATTGGTCATCTTTGATATTTATTCAATATATCAAAGGCTCATCATTAGAATGCCTCTAAAAAAAAGGTTATTCACTTTAGGAGCGGACAAACCTTGGCAATCTTTTCGTGTTCTCATTGACTTCAATGTTAAAACCGCTGATTTTTAATCTGCACTAATTCATTCAATTGCCGCTGTGATTATCAAATACACGCTGTTTTAGTATCGCCGGGAGCCTGTTGCTCTGTCAGTATGTCCGTTACCGTTTATGACACACGGTGGCGCAGTTGCACTATGGCTGGTGGGAGTACCCATCTCTCAGCGCTTCTGCCGATTTGAAAGCTCACTGGCCGGCTTCGCTCTGTAGAGCCAGATGGCAGGAACACGGAAGAGGGCTGGCTCTTCCAAAATCAGCTGCGAGCTTTCAGAATGTAGCGGGGGTCTCATTACTGTATCCCTGCGGGTATAACAGCCAACCAGCAGTACTAATAACGTTAATAACTACAGAAATTAGTCATTCATTTGTAAATATGAATACATCTTCTTTTTCACACGGACTCTGCATGTTTTCGACGCTGCACTCTGGCGTTGAAAACGTGTATAAATGTGAACTGAATGCAGATGTCTGTGTTTTTTTTGTCATAAAAAGGGATTTAATATCAAACAAACGGGAATATAAGTGGTTAAGATTTGGAAATAGTTGTACTCGTTTCCATATATATTGAGGTTAACTTAGGATGTTAATGCACTTCCTGGAAAGATTTTTTTTTGAAAAAAATATGAAAGATTAAGAATTATATGACCTTGAACTTGATGCAAACATTTCATGCTTACGAATACAACTCTCCTAACTTGTTAGTTTTTTTTTCTTTTTTTGAAAATCAATTAAAAAATTTCAAAATCGTCCTAAATCATTCATTCGAAATCATTAATTCATCCGCGCGGCTCAGAGGCTCCAGAATGAACTCTGGTAGACCCCGGCTGTAGGGCTGCAACTAATGACTAATTTGGTAGTCGACTAATCTGTCGATTATTTTTTCGATTAGTCGACTAATCGAAAACCAATTATGTAAAAAAAAAAAAAAGGATATAATTTTTTTTTTTTTTTTTTAACTACCTATCTTTGTGAAAGTGGCTTCTCAGCTGTGGTCCAGCTGAAGACAGAGCAGAGGAACAGATTGGACATTGAGCATGACCTCAGAGTTGCTTGTCTACCATCACCCCAGACTTTGAGACTCTTGTCAGGACCAAACAACAACATCATAACATGATGATCCCATAGCAAATTAAAATAATGACTCATGAAACATTTGAATTTGGATCTTAAGCCACTTTAAATGAAAATGTATTTGAAGAACAATACAGCAATCACTCATAACAAGATAAATAAATTAAATAATACAAATTAAAGTGGAAGTGTACTTTAAATAACTAAAAAGATAATAATAAAAAAGAAATAACTAGCAGCATCTGCCCCCAGCACCGCGGCTGATGGGGCTGTAACTTGGTCCAGGACCAGGAGGGCAGGGCTGTACGTTAACTTTTTTTGCACATAGCACTGGTGCTACAGAGGTTGATAGTTTTGTAGCACTGGCCAAAATCTTGTAGCACAAGTATAAAACGTGTTATATTTGTAACAGTCACAAATGTGCCTATTGTATTTGTGTTATTTAGTTGCAGTCAGGGAACAAACTTAACCTTTTGACTTACCAGCCATTTGGCTGGTAGATTGTGGGGCGGCGTGGCTCAGGGGTAGAGTGGGGCGTCCAATGATTGAAGGGTTGGTGGTTCGAATCCCGCTCAAGCCCATGTCCATCCCATTGCCGTTGTGTCCTTGGGCAAGACACTTAACCTACTTGCCTCGTATGAATGTGTATGCATGTGAATGAATGTTGGTGGTGGTCGGAGGGGCCGTAGGCGTTGATTATTCGCCACGCTTCCGTGAGTCTGCCTCAGGGCAGCTCTGGCTGCAATTGTAGCTTACCACCACCGGTATGACTGTGTATGAACGAATAATGGACTCTGTGAAGCGCTCTGAGTCAGAGCAACAGTCAGTCAGAGAAGAGCGCTATATAAATCCAATCCATTATTATTATTATTATTTAAAAAAGGCAGATTTTTTACCAGCCAAAAATTATAAATTGCTTTTTAGTATATCGCCATGTGTTATTATTACTATAATACTCTCATATGCTATTTTCAATTAATATCATAAACAACAAGGAATATTAGCATAATTTTGAGTGGACTGAAGGAATGAGTCAGCGTTAATAGTTTTAAATGCAAATAATTTATTGAAACATAGAAGTGGGGTCGGTTGGGACACACACACACACAATGGGGGACCCTGATGTAAACAAGACGAAAGTCTTTCTATGGTCTGCATCCCCTTAACAATTGTGTGTATTGAGCCGTACTGTATTGTACCCATTCTGCAATCTGTTAAATAAAGTTTTCATTCATTCACACTGTTTCAACTCACCACCCCCGCATCATCTAGTCTGTCTTCAAACTTCCACTCCTCTCGACACACACACACCCTTTCCCCAGTCCACACTGTCTCTATGGCTCTGCCTCTGATCAGGATTAGCTTGTTAGCTTATGCTAATGTAACGTTCATTTCGGGCGATGTGGGCATAAAGGAATGGCGATGATGCAAAGCGTGTTAGATGCATTTGACCCGTTGTGAGAAAAAAAAAACACCACAGACTTATTTCAGATCGCAAAATAGCCGCACTGCTGTGCAGCCCCGCTCGGCTGAGAGCAGAAGGCAGAAGCACGGTCTGGGTAACGTTCATTTCGGACTTTATGACGCGAGGATTGCAAAGCATGTTATATGCATTTGACCCGTTGCCGAATAAAACAGCAGGGATTTGTTTTGGGTCGCGACAACACTATCTACTAGCTCTGTTTCAATGTCCGCGTTCCAAACGCTGCTGAGACGAGTCCTGCTCACCTGCTGTGTTGTGAGCTGAGCCGAGCGGATATGAGTCACTGCTCGCAACTCGCGGGGATATTGTTCGCTAGGGATTATGGGATTTGGTGTTTGATATATGGAGTTTTACGCAGAAGGGACATTGTATTTAATCGCACAAGACTACAAGTACCAAGTGGATAGCGGGCCATCGCACCAGTGCTATTGAAGTCAATCCTTTCATCGCACAGACTGACGTCAGTGTCGCATGTGCGACATATATATCGCACTGTACTGCCCTGCAGGAGGGTGACGTGGAACAGCTGTAAGGGGAGAGGGGGATGAGTCAGATCAGACAGACTTCTAGGTCTTTTGTTTGCTGTGTGTGAGAGGAGTGTATGTGTGTATGTGTGTGTGTGTCTTACTCTGATCGCTGTGTGAGTGAGAGGAGTGTGTGTACTGTGTAATTTGTGTGTGTGTCTTACTCTGATCGCTGTGTGAGTGAGAGGTGTGTAATTTGTGTGTGTGTGTGTGTCTTACTCTGATCGCTGTGTGTGAGTGAGAGGAGTGTGAATGTGTGTGTGTCTTACTCTGATCGCTGTGTGTGAGAGAGAGGAGTGTGAATGTGTGTGTGTGTCTTACTCTGATCGCTGTGTGTGAGTGAGAGGAGTGTGTGTATGTGTGTGTGTCTTACTCTGATCGCTGTGTGTGAGTGAGAGGAGTGTACTCGTGACCGTGGCATTCAACGGTCGGGGCGTAAACCAGAGAAAAGCCGTGAGTGGCATACAAAGTGTTAATAGGCTTCTACTTTTTAATATGGTTCTACTATTAAATATGCTGCTACTATTTAATAGGCTTCTACTATTTAATAGGCTTCTACTATTTAATAGGCTACTACTATTTAATAGGCTTCTACTATTTAATATGCTGCTACTATTTAATAGGCTTCTACTATTTAATATGCTGCTACTATTTAATAGGCTACTACTATTTAATAGGCTTCTACTATTTAATATGCTGCTACTATTTAATAGGCTACTACTATTTAATAGGCTTCTACTATTTAATAGGCTTCTACTATTTAATATGCTGCTACTATTTAATAGACTTCTACTATTTAATATGCTGCTACTATTTAATAGGCTACTACTATTTAATAGGCTTCTACTATTTAATAGGCTACTACTATTTAATATGCTGCTACTATTTAATAGGCTTCTACTATTTAATAGGCTACTACTATTTAATATGCTGCTACTATTTAATAGGCTTCCACTATTTAATAGGCTACTACTATTTAATATGCTGCTACTATTTAATAGGCTTCTACTATTTAATAGGCTTCTACTATTTAATATGCTGCCACTATTTAATATGCTGCCACTATTTAATAGGCTTCTACTATTTAATATGCTGCTACTATTTAATAGGCTTCTACTATTTAATAGGCTTCTACTATTTAATATGCTGCCACTATTTAATAGGCTTCTACTATTTAATATGCTGCTACTATTTAATAGGCTTCTACTATTTAATAGGCTTCTACTATTTAATAGGCTACTATTTAATATGCTGCCACTATTTAATAGGCTTCTACTATTTAATATGCTGCCACAGGCTTCTACTATTTAATATGCTGCTACTATTTAATAGGCTTCTACTATTTAATAGGCTTCTACTATTTAATAGGCTACTATTTAATATGCTGCCACTATTTAATAGGCTTCTACTATTTAATATGCTGCCACTATTTAATAGGCTTCTACTATTTAATATGCTGCTACTATTTAATAGGCTTCTACTATTTAATATGCTGCTACTATTTAATAGGCTTCTACTATTTAATAGGCTTCTATTTAATAGGCTTCTACTATTTAATATGCTGCTACTATTTAATAGGCTACTACTATTTAATATGCTGCTATTATTTAATAGGCTTCTACTATTTAATAGGCTTCTACTATTTAATAGGCTTCTACTATTTAATATGCTGCTACTATTTAATATGCTACTACTATTTAATATGCTACTACTATTGAAATCAGTTATCCTGGTTTATACTCATTTATTTATTTTGGTCTGGACTAGTTTATTCAGGTTTATACTTGTTTATTCAGGTTTATACTTGTTTATTCTGGTTTATACTAGTTTATTCAGGTTTATACTAGTTTATTCTTGTCTGGACTAGTTTATTCTGGTCCATACTAGTTTATTCAGGTTTATACTAGTTTATTCTAGTCTATTCTAGTCTATACTTGTTTATTCTAGTCTATACTCGTTTATTCTTGTCTAACCAGTTTATTCTGGTTTATACCAGTCTTTGTTTGTCTACTGGTGCTAGTTACAGTGGTGTGGTGTCTTCCAGGTTACATCGTGTGGTCCCACAACTTGGTGGCCATCTCCCGACTGCGAGGCTCGAGTCTGCGGGTTCTAGCCGTGTCCGAAGAGAGCATCGACTTTGATCCGGAACAGTCGGTGTTCATGGAGGCAGACCCAGACCCGGTCCACAACCTGGTGAAGGAGGTGTCGCTGGGCCTGGGGCGGGGCTGGCACCCCTCCCTGGACTCCAACCTGGTTCTGCCAGAACCGACCCAACACTTCCACCGAGAGCTGCACAGCTTCAGCATGGGCCCGTAGACACTCACACCACCCGGTCT
>NC_140166.1:232214576-232249576 GCF_963971535.1 Notolepis coatsorum | reverse complement strand
AGGCTATATAAAGAATGACATCCTCAAGGCATGTAGATTTATAATATTTTAACTTAAAACTAGGCTACTTTTGCATATAAAGTCATTATATTCCAAATAAAATAAGTCCCGAGTCGAGACTCCGTGCTGCTCCCATTGCAAACAGCCGGGCTGGATGCTGGATTTTGCTAGAAGCATATGTAGCTGCAGAGCCGCAGAGCCAGGGGCTCTTTCAGGTCTGGTCACAGGCCCACTCAACAGCGCCCCCCCACCCAACGGCTGAATTGGAGTATTGCACAGTGCAATACTCCAATTCAGCCATTGGCAATTCAGCCGTTGGGTGGGGGGGGCGCTGTTTGACGGGCCTGTGACCAGACCTGAAAGAGCCCCTGGCTCTGCGGCTCTGCAGCTGCATGCTATTCGCAGATCCACTGCTGCAGCCGTCCTCCCGCTGCTGCCGTCGTTATCAGAACACTACACGCATATCATAATGTTTACAGCAAACTGTAGTTGATCACCAGGTATGTTTTATTAACGTAGAATAATTCATATAAGAAAAACGATAGGGACATCTCTTACCTTTCTCCACTGGTTAAAAATGCCAGGAACTGAAATTGAAACTTGCTGTGCGCTGCAGTGATATGTGTTTATTATGAAATGACAATTGCGTGTTGACACGCCCACTGCGCGAAGCCTCCTAAATAACTTTTTCCAGTTTGCACATATCTATTATCTATGACTAATTCTATCTATTTTTAGGGGCAAATGCGAGTGAAATAGTCCCGCTGTGGTTACATGACGTCATTGCTATTTTAGAGCTGCTCTACCGGTTAAACGGTATAGTCAAAAGCCATACCGTAGAGCAAATTCATACCGTTTATACCGTATACCGTTTATACCGTCCACCCCTACTAGATAGTGTTGTTAGTAGACTAGTTAGGGTCATACGGCCCAGGGAGAATAAACGCTCTGATCAGCCCTCTGGGTGAACACTTCTGTGTCATGGCTTTGGCCGACCTTCTGCCAAAACGGGTGAAAGTGAGACACTCTCTGGGGTTAACAGGTGAAAGGGAGACACTCTCTGGGGTTAACAGGTGAAAGTGAGACACTCCCGTGGGTTAACAGGTGAAAGTGAGACACTCCCGTGGGTTAACGGGTGAAAGGGAGACACTCCCTGGGGTTAACGGGTGAAAGGGAGACACTCTGGGGTTAACGGGTGAAAGGGAGACACTCTCTGGGGTTAACGGGTGAAAGGGAGACACTCCCTGGGGTTAACGGGTGAAAGGGAGACACTCTGGGGTTAACGGGTGAAAGGGAGACACTGAATTCACCAGTTCTCACTCCACGTCCGTCAGTCAGACGGTTCATTCAAAGCTACGGCTATATTATATATATATATATATGATCATTTTTTGTATTTTTATTGAGGGTTACTGAACCGTTTACTGAAGCTGTTGGTCCAGAATGTAGCTGGTGGTGAATCTCATCCGGACGCCGCTCGCATACAAACGTACAATACTCGTGATTTTATTGAATTTTCTTTTCTTCTTTTTAATAAAAAAAAATAATAAGAAGTGTGAATGGGCCTTAAATGACAGAGTAAGATCTTTGACACTATGGGACCCATAGAAGCACATGGGACAGTTTCACCAGAGCTAGTTAGTGAGGCCAGTGGATTCCTCTTCACACCCAGGACCCACACACCCAGAGACCCACACACCCAGGACCCACACACCCAGGACCCACACACCCAGAGACCCACACACCCAGAGACCCACACACCCAGGACCCACACACCCAGAGACCCACACACCCAGAGACCCACACACCCAGGACCCACACACCCAGGACCCACACACCCAGGACCCACACACCCAGGACCCACACACCCAGGACCCACACACCCAGGACCCACACACCCAGGACCCACACACCCAGGACCCACACACCCAGAGACCCACACACCCAGGACCCACACACCCAGAGACCCACACGCCCAGGACCCACACACCCAGGACCCACACACCCAGGACCCACACACCCAGAGACCCACACACCCAGGACCCACACACCCAGGACCCACACACCCAGGACCCACACACCCAGGACCCACACACCCAGGACCCACACACCCAGAGACCCACACACCCAGGACCCACACACCCAGAGACCCACACACCCAGGACCCACACACCCAGGACCCACACACCCAGGACCCACACACCCAGAGACCCACACACCCAGAGACCCACACACCCAGGACCCACACACCCAGGACCCACACACCCAGGACCCACACACCCAGGACCCACACACCCAGAGACCCACACACCCAGGACCCACACCCAGGACCCACACACCCAGGACCCACACACCCAGAGACCCACACACCCAGGACCCAGGACCCAGAGACCCACACACCCAGGACCCACACACCCAGGACCCACACACCCAGGACCCACACCCAGGACCCACACACCCAGGACCCACACACCCAGAGACCCACACACCCAGGACCCACACACCCAGGACCCACACACCCAGGACCCACACACCCAGGACCCACACACCCAGGACCCACACACCCAGGGTTGAGGAAACGGCTCTGGTGAAGATGTAGTTAATCTAGCAGGGTTGAGGATGCCACCTGTCCAGCCCTGGCATGGAGACCAGACCACAGCTGATGTTCTGATGACATGGAGGACGTTGCCACATGCGTAGCGTAGCGACATGACATCAAAAGTGTCACCTGGCCTGTCTGAGTCAATCAACCACGCCAGTGATGATGAAGAAGAAGGATACAGTGAAGATAACCAGGAGGGTTGAAGTAATCGCCTAGTGGGTCCGTTTGGAAACTTGGTTTTCATCTCTTCCCAAGTCAGTCGCCTTGGAAACGGACCCTTTTCTGGATTCTGGAGTAGTTGTTGTTGTTGTTAATGATAATGTTGTTTATTTTGCCATCAGATGGACCCCTTTCTTCCTCGGTGGGGGGCCATCAAACCTAGTCGTACATTTGTTTTAAAAGATTAAGGTTTGAAAAGAGTCAAGAATGAAACCAAGCTGCTCGTTGTTTCTGTAGCAGAACTGCTGTCTCCTAGAGGTCACCGCTAGCTCCTAGAGGTCACCGCTAGAGGTCACCGCTAGCTCCTAGAGGTCACTGCTGTCTCCTAGAGGTCACCGCTAGCTCCTAGAGGTCACCGCTAGCTCCTAGAGGTCACTGCTGTCTCCTAGAGGTCACTGCTGTCTCCTAGAGGTCACTGCTGTCTCCTAGAGGTCACTGCTAGCTCCTAGAGGTCACCTGCTAGCTCCTAGAGGTCACTGCTAGCTCCTAGAGGTCACTGCTGTCTCCTAGAGGTCACTGCTGTCTCTTAGAGGTCACTGCTGTCTCCTAGAGGTCACTGCTAGCTCCTAGAGGTCACTGCTGTCTCCTAGAGGTCACTGCTGTCTCCTAGAGGTCACCTGCTGTCTCCTAGAGGTCACCGCTAGCTCCTAGAGGTCACTGCTGTCTCCTAGAGGTCACCGCTAGCTCCTAGAGGTCACTGCTAGCTCCTAGAGGTCACTGCTGTCTCCTAGAGGTCACTGCTGTCTCCTAGAGGTCACTGCTAGCTCCTAGAGGTCACTGCTGTCTCCTAGAGGTCACTGCTAGCTCCTAGAGGTCACTGCTAGCTCCTAGAGGTCACCGCTAGCTCCTAGAGGTCACCGCTAGCTCCTAGAGGTCACTGCTAGCTCCTAGAGGTCACCGCTAGCTCCTAGAGGTCACTGCTAGCTCCTAGAGGTCACTGCTAGCTCCTAGAGGTCACTGCTGTCTCCTAGAGGTCACTGCTGTCTCCTAGAGGTCACTGCTGTCTCCTAGAGGTCACTGCTAGCTCCTAGAGGTCACTGCTGTCTCCTAGAGGTCACTGCTAGCTCCTAGAGGTCACTGCTGTCTCCTAGAGGTCACTGCTGTCTCTTAGAGGTCACTGCTGTCTCTTAGAGGTCACTGCTGTCTCCTAGAGGTCACTGCTAGCTCCTAGAGGTCACTGCTGTCTCCTAGAGGTCACTGCTGTCTCCTAGAGGTCACCTGCTGTCTCCTAGAGGTCACCGCTAGCTCCTAGAGGTCACTGCTGTCTCCTAGAGGTCACCGCTAGCTCCTAGAGGTCACTGCTAGCTCCTAGAGGTCACTGCTGTCTCCTAGAGGTCACTGCTGTCTCCTAGAGGTCACTGCTGTCTCCTAGAGGTCACTGCTAGCTCCTAGAGGTCACTGCTGTCTCCTAGAGGTCACTGCTAGCTCCTAGAGGTCACTGCTAGCTCCTAGAGGTCACCGCTAGCTCCTAGAGGTCACTGCTAGCTCCTAGAGGTCACTGCTAGCTCCTAGAGGTCACCGCTAGCTCCTAGAGGTCACCGCTGTCTCCTAGAGGTCACTGCTAGCTCCTAGAGGTCACTGCTAGCTCCTAGAGGTCACTGCTGTCTCCTAGAGGTCACTGCTGTCTCCTAGAGGTCACTGCTGTCTCCTAGAGGTCACTGCTAGCTCCTAGAGGTCACTGCTGTCTCCTAGAGGTCACTGCTAGCTCCTAGAGGTCACCGCTAGCTCCTAGAGGTCACTGCTAGCTCCTAGAGGTCACCGCTAGCTCCTAGAGGTCACCGCTAGCTCCTAGAGGTCACCGCTAGCTCCTAGAGGTCACTGCTAGCTCCTAGAGGTCACCGCTAGCTCCTAGAGGTCACTGCTGTCTCCTAGAGGTCACTGCTAGCTCCTAGAGGTCACTGCTAGCTCCTAGAGGTCACTGCTAGCTCCTAGAGGTCACCGCTGTCTCCTAGAGGTCACTGCTAGCTCCTAGAGGTCACTGCTAGCTCCTAGAGGTCACTGCTAGCTCCTAGAGGTCACCGCTAGCTCCTAGAGGTCACCGCTAGCTCCTAGAGGTCACCGCTAGCTCCTAGAGGTCACTGCTAGCTCCTAGAGGTCACCGCTAGCTCCTAGAGGTCACCGCTAGCTCCTAGAGGACACTGCTAGCTCCTAGAGGTCACTGCTAGCTCCTAGAGGTCACCGCTAGCTCCTAGAGGTCACCGCTAGCTCCTAGAGGTCACCGCTAGCTCCTAGAGGTCACCTGCTAGCTCCTAGAGGTCACCGCTAGCTCCTAGAGGTCACTGCTAGCTCCTAGAGGTCACCGCTAGCTCCTAGAGGTCACCGCTAGCTTCACTTCCCAATCATGAATATATTCTGGCACCTGGCCAGGTAACACTGAATATCTTCTGATATTTTGTCCATTAGTAGATGTATCATTAGTAGACTGAATGAATCACATTCCTGAACCTAATATTATATTAAAATCCAAAACATCGAGATGTAGTTAAATGTCTTTAGCGTGGTCAAGTGTTTTGGCGAAGGTCTGGTGAGAGGTCACATGGTCGCTGGGCAGCTTGTTGAGGTAGAGGACGGGAGGAACATACTACTGAACATCACCTGTACTAACGAACGTTGCACCCTGAAGCAGTACCCTGGTCCGTCACGGTCTGGTCAGTTTGAACCCTGTCCTAGTGACTAGAGCCGGCCCCAACCCACCGTGTAATAAGTGTTAAGAAGTCGCCTCAGTGTTGTGGGTTCATTGCCCCGGGGCCGTTGCCTCAGTATTTTGCTGCTGTATTGACCAACAAGTTGCCCAGTAGATGGTGCCGTGGAGGCGCTGGTGGGTTCATCATCTCAGGGTTTAATGCACTTTGGTACCGAGAGACTCTTCTGGAGGCTGTTGTGTACGAATGAACCAGATACATGTGTTGGTTTTATTCTCTCGACCTCCCCTCTCTCCTCCTCTCCTCCTCCTCCTCTCTCCTCCTCTTCTCCTCCTCCTCCTCTCTTCTCCTCCTCCTCCTCTCTCCTCCTCCTCTCCCCTATATCTTAAAGAGCTCTCCATCCTCCTCTTCTCCTCCTTCTCCTCTATCCTCCTCCCCTATATCTTAAAGAGCTCTCCATCCTCCCCTCTATCCTCCTCTCCTCCTCCTCCTCTCCTCCTCCTCCTCTCCCCTATATCTTAAAGAGCTCTCCATCCTTCCCCTCTTCTCCTCCTCCTCTCTCCTCCTCCTCTCCCCTATAGCTTAAAGAGCTCTCCATCCTTCCCCTCTATCCTCTCCTCCTCCTCCTCTCCCCTATATCTTAAAGAGCTCTCCATCCTCCCCCTCTATCCTCCTCTCCTCCTCCTCCTCTCCCCTATATCTTAAAGAGCTCTCCATCCTCCCCCTCTATCCTCCTCTTCTCCTCCTCCTCTCCCCTATATCTTAAAGAGCTCTCCATCCTCCTCTCCTCCTCCTCTCCTCCTCCTCCTCTCCTCCTCCTCTCCTCCTCCTCCTCTCCCCTATATCTTAAAGAGCTCTCCATCCTTCCCCTCTATCCTCCTCTCCTCCTCCTCTCCCCTATATCTTAAAGAGCTCTCCATCCTCTCCTCTTCCTCCTCTCCTCTCCTCCTCTCCCCTATATCTTAAAGAGCTCTCCATCCTCCTCTCCTCCTCTTCTCCTCCTCCTCCTCTCTCCTCCTCCTCTCCCCTATATCTTAAAGAGCTCTCCATCCTCCCCTCTATCCTCCTCTCCTCCTCCTCTCCCCTATATCTTAAAGAGCTCTCCATCCTTCCCTCTATCCTCCTCTCCTCCTCCTCTCCCCTATATCTTAAAGAGCTCTCCATCCTCCCCTCTATCCTCCTCTCCTCCTCCTCTCCCCTATATCTTAAAGAGCTCTCCATCCTTCCCTCTATCCTCCTCTCCTCCTCCTCTCCCCTATATCTTAAAGAGCTCTCCATCCTCCCCTCTATCCTCCTCTCCTCCTCCTCCTCTCCCCTATATCTTAAAGAGCTCTCCATCCTCCCCCTCTATCCTCCTCTCCTCCTCCTCTCCCCTATATCTTAAAGAGCTCTCCATCCTTCCCTCTATCCTCCTCCTCCTCCTCCTCTCCCCTATATCTTAAAGAGCTCTCCATCCTCCCCTCTATCCTCCTCTCCTCCTCCTCCTCCTCTCCCCTATATCTTAAAGAGCTCTCCATCCTCCCCTCTATCCTCCTCTCCTCCTCCTCCTCCTCTCCCCTATATCTTAAAGAGCTCTCCATCCTCCCCTCTATCCTCCTCTCCTCCTCCTCCTCCTCTCCCCTATATCTTAAAGAGCTCTCCATCCTCCCCTCTATCCTCCTCTCCTCCTCCTCCTCCTCTCCCCTATATCTTAAAGAGCTCTCCATCCTTCCCCCGGCTGCTAGTTTTTAAAGTGGCGCTGTGTCTTGAGCTTCTCTCTGCAGAGGGAACGACGAGGGAGGAGATGTATCGTGAAGCTCGCTTCAGCTAAACTAGCTAAACCGTCCTCCTCTGTCTTCTCCGAGCTCCGCGTGCGATTGGTCCACTCAGGGAAGTAGGCGGGCTGAATGAGGTGAAATCGACCAGCCGGCACTGTGGCTCGACTGCCGAGGCCCCGCCTCTATTGTGATGTTTTATTACTTCAGGGCGGAGGAGGAAGGTGATGTATATATATATATATACACAGTCATGTCTTGTTATAGATTATAGTCATAGATCGCTCTATTTTATCTTTTCTAGGAATACACACCAAACAGGATTGGAGGAAGGAGGGAGAGAGAGAGAGGAGAGTATATATATTTGACTAGAGTTTGTTCTTTCGTGGAGAGATCTGAGAGTGGTTGATAACCCTTTTATCATGTGGCAGTGAAAGGGTTAACCTTCTGTATTGTCGCCATGAAAGGGTTAACCCTTTGGTAGTGTGGTAGTGAAAGGGTTAAGGCTCCGAGGCCACACCCCCCTCCATGTAACAGACTGATGACACAGCAGGGCTGGCTAGTAAAATGAGATGCCCTTTTTTATGGTATTGATCGAATTGCAGCAATATTGATTTAAAATGCTATGTCATTCGATACCAGATTTCTATACCCAAGGGGTTAATCTCATCAGTGAGCCAATAGGCATGTTTGTTCCAAGGTAGAAGGCTGGTGATTGGTTGATTCTCGTGTTCAACCGACCCATTATTGTAACAACAACGCTGCATGAGCCAAAGTAAGGTGTCGGGAAGTATCGTTATGTTATTGGTATCGAGTCCCAAGTATCTGTATTGGCAACCGTATGGAAACATTCCAAGTGATAGCCATCCCCCAGGGGAACGCATACAGAGCCACTGTCGGTCAGTCCAAGCGTTAGCCATCCCCCAGGGGAACGCATACAGAGCCACTGTCGGTCAGTCCAAGCGTTAGCCAGGCCCCCCAGGGGAACGCATACAGAGCCACTGTCGGTCAGTCCAAGCGTTAGCCAGGCCCCCCAGGGGAACGCATACAGAGCCACTGTCGTTCAGTCCAAGTGATAGCCATCCCCCAGGGGAACGCATACAGAGCCACTGTCGTTCAGTCCAAGTGATAGCCATCCCCAGGGGAACGCATACAGAGCCACTGTCGTTCAGTCCAAGCGTTAACCAGGCCCCCAGGGGAACGCATACAGAGCCACTGTCGTTCAGTCCAAGCGTTAGCCAGGCCCCCCAGGGGAACGCATACAGAGCCACTGTCGTTCAGTCCAAGCGATAGCCATCCCCCAGGGGAACGAATGCAGCACGCAGTCCAACGTGAACAAGGAATCCACCCGCCTACTCTCACTGCTAAGAATGAATGTTCTGTATTGTATGAAATGGGTTAAGAGTTTTTCTAAATGGTTGCTCTGCGTTCTCTCTCTCTTGTGGGTCCTCTGGGACGTTCGGGGCCTCCAGGCCGCATCTCTGCCGTCTCTACGTGGTCAACGGTGTTCTTATCGTGGTGGTTGTTGTTATTGTTGTGATTGGTTAGTTGTCCGGTGACTAGGGTAGCAGAACTAGCTCGTGATACAGAAGTAGAGATCACACTGTTTCACTTTCCCATCTCGCCGTGTGTGTGTGTGTGTGTGTGTGTGTGTGTGTGTGTGTGCGTGTGCGTGTGTGAGAGTTGTCCGACACCTACAGTCCTAGGTCTGTAATCAGTACTTTGGAGTTTGTGTCACGTTTCAGCAGTACACATTGTGTGTGTGTGTGTGTGTGTTGATGTGCATGGTTTCGGGAGTGTAACCTTTAGCGGTGTGCGTGTGTGGGTGCGTTCTCAACACGCGATGTAGTCGTACCACGTTCTCGGTCAGCAGGAAACTATTTCTCTCAGGGTTTACAAATCGCTTTACAAAATGAGGAGTGAGGATGGCTCGGGCCTCTGGCCTGTATACGGGGTGTGACTGAAGGACTTCTAGTCCTGCCTCCACAGGTCTTAGCTGCCAAAGACCACAAGGGAACAAAGTCTTTATGAAGTGCCCACAAACAGACGGAGGACGGGACCAGCTTATGCTTCTTCAGCTAGCCAGAGCAGAGCTATATTTATTGACATTTTGGCCTATTGAACTTGTCAGTGGTGACCGTGTTGGCTCCGCACTCCTGCTTTATGCTGCTCTTGTGACCATTATTTCTAGAGATGAGGCAGTGACATGGTGTCCATGGTCCGACCCGGACTAACTCTGTCTCATCTACGGTTCTGAGCAGGAGTGGGCATGTTGTTGGTCCAGGCCCAACGAGGCACAGCCTGTGGAGGACTGTCTCTGCCAGTCTGTCCATCGCCTGCGTCACTGTGAGCAGAACGTATGGATGTATAGATCCAGGAGTGGAGGAGGAACTCGCCAGAGACCACGGCACCATCTCACATCCTCTGGGGTTCTGTGAGCAGTGGATCAGATCTGTACTTGTTGGCGGTCGATTCTGAAAGGCTAGTTCTCTGAAGCAGCAAGACAACCTACTTCGTATGAAGTATGACACCATGGCAGCCTGGTGCTCAAAGGCTTCGTCCTACATCTTAGGGTTCCTTAGAGGGTGGGGAGAAGGTTCCTTAAAGGGTGCGGAGAAGGTTCCTTAGAGGGTGGGGAGAAGGTTCCTTAGAGGGTGGGGAGAAGGTTCCTTAGAGGGTGGGGAGAAGGTTCCTTAGAGGGTGCTGAGAAGGTTCCTTAGAGGGTGGGGAGAAGGTTCCTTAAAGGGTGCGGAGAAGGTTCCTTAGAGGGTGGGGAGAAGGTTCCTTAGAGGGTGCGGAGAAGGTTCCTTAGAGGGTGGGGAGAAGGTTCCTTAGAGGGTGGGGAGAAGGTTCCTTAGAGGGTGCTGAGAAGGTTCCTTAGAGGGTGGGGAGAAGGTTCCTTAGAGGGTGGGGAGAAGGTTCCTTAGAGGGTGGGGAGAAGGTTCCTTAGAGGGTGGGGAGAAGGTTCCTTAGAGGGTGGGGAGAAGGTTCCTTAGAGGGTGGGGAGAAGGTTCCTTAGAGGGTGCTGAGAAGGTTCCTTAGAGGGTGGGGAGAAGGTTCCTTAGAGGGTGCTGAGAAGGTTCCTTAGAGGGTGCTGAGAAGGTTCCTTAGAGGGTGCTGAGAAGGTTCCTTAGAGGGTGGGGAGAAGGTTCCTTAGAGGGTGGGGAGAAGGTTCCTTAGAGGGTGGGGAGAAGGTTCCTTAGAGGGTGGGGAGAAGGTTCCTTAGAGGGTGGGGAGAAGGTTCCTTAGAGGGTGCTGCTGAGAAGGTTCCTTAGAGGGTGGGGAGAAGGTTCCTTAGATGATTCCTTGGAGGGTTCTTGAGAGGGTTCCTTAGAGGGTGCTGAGAAGGTTCCTTAGAGGGTGCGGAGAAGGTTCCTTAGATGATTCCTTAGGGTTCTTGGGAGGTTTCTGACGGGGTGCAGAGCTGCAGTTTAGGGGTTCGGGACCTGATCTCGAGAGGTTCTAACGGGTCACAAGGTACAGATTGGGTCCTGATGAGAAGCCCGGTGTGACGCAGTGATCTAGTCTCAGGCTCAGGTTGTTGCTCAGGCTGTCTGGACTAATAGCTACCAGTGATCTAGTCTCAGGCTCAGGTTGTTGCTCAGGCTGTCTGGACTAATAGCTACCAGATGAACTGTGGCCAAAATGTCTGCACGATGAATAACGCACAGATATGGAGTTATTCTTTTTTTTTATTTACTTTGCTTCTTTGTGGGTTGTTTTTGATGAAGGGATCGTGGAGACATCGAGGTCTCTGCCGCTGCTCTGCTCTGCGTTTCTTTCTCCATGTTTCATTCAACTCCAGTATAACGGACAAAACCAACGCTATTGTTCTCCATCCAGGTCACGTCCATCTGGCTCCAACTGGAACACGGAGGTGTCCTGCCCCGCGGGGTCAGGGGTCAGGGTTTTGAGACTGTTCTACGGTAACCATGGTAACACGCGCGCGCGTAGAGACTGGTGGACACGCCGCCTCTGTGTTTGAAAGGGGGTGTGGTTGAAGAGAGGGTTGTTGTAACGTAACCTAGGAGACAACGCTGTTCTCCTTTGACCGGTTTTCCCTTTTTTTTTTTTTTTGGGCACTTTATACGCATTCACAATCCATGCACCTCTCTCCTGAGAGAATCAAGATGGCCACTGTGGCCTGATGGGTAATGGAGTCCAGAGAGCTGGCCTCTTGATGTAGTCCACCTGAGAGAGAGATGGCCTTGTAGACGTGTCGACGTGAGGCACCCGAGTCGCTCCCACTTCGCAGTAGATGTATTTAAAGACTTCTGCCAAACCGAAGAGTCTATGAAGCTCTGGTTCTGGAGGACGAAACGGCACGGCGGTGGAACCTGGACCACGTGAAGCAGGCGGGCCTGTTGCTCCCAGGGGGAGGTTTATAACGGGTTATTATTAACCCTTTCACCAACACACCGGAGAAGGTTAACCCTTTCACTACCACACGACAAACGGTTAACCGTCTGTAGTGTGGTAGTGAAAGGGTTAACCTTCTGTAGTGTGGTAGTGAAAGGGTTAACTATTTGTCCTGTGGCAGTGAAAGGGTTAACCCTTTGGTAGACTGGTAGTGAACGGGTTAACCTTCTGTAGTGAAAGGGTTAACCGTCTGTAGTGTGGTAGTGAAAGGGTTAACCCTTTGGTAGAGTGGTAGTGAAAAGGTTAACCCTTTGGTAGAGTGGTAGTGAAAGGGTTAACCCTTTGGTAGAGTGGTAGTGAAAGGGTTAACCCTTTGGTAGAGTGGTAGTGAAAGGGTTAAGGGGAATGGCCGGCGTTCTGAAGAGACCTGCCTGGCCGGAGAGACATCCCATAATGACCCACGCACAGATTCCAGG
The DNA here is from genome assembly GCF_963971535.1 of Notolepis coatsorum. NCBI lineage: Eukaryota > Metazoa > Chordata > Actinopteri > Aulopiformes > Paralepididae > Notolepis > Notolepis coatsorum. Next base: position 232,237,524 of record NC_140166.1, on the reverse strand, counting down.
AAAAAACCCATCTCATCAGAAGACCTAGAGGTAGCTCACTGGCAGCCATGTTGGCTCTAGGTAGCTCACTGGCAGCCATGTTGGCTCTAGGTAGCTCACTGGCAGCCATGTTGGCTCTAGGTAGCTCACTGGCAGCCATGTTGGCTCTAGGTAGCTCACTGGCAGCCATGTTGGCCATGTTGGCTCTAGGTAGCTCACTGGCAGCCATGTTGGCTCTAGGTAGCTCACTGGCAGCCATGTTGGCTCTAGGTAGCTCACTGGCAGCCATGTTGGCTCTAGGTAGCTCACTGGCAGCCATGTTGGCTCTAGGTAGCTCACTGGCAGCCATGTTGGCTCTAGGTAGCTCACTGGCAGCCATGTTGGCTCTAGGTAGCTCACTGGCAGCCATGTTGGCTCTAGGTAGCTCACTGGCAGCCATGTTGGCTCTAGGTAGCTCACTGGCAGCCATGTTGGCTCTAGGTAGCTCACTGGCAGCCATGTTGGCTCTAGGTAGCTCACTGGCAGCCATGTTGGCTCTAGGTAGCTCACTGGCAGCCATGTTGGCTCTAGGTAGCTCACTGGCAGCCATGTTGGCTCTAGGTAGCTCACTGGCAGCCATGTTGGCTCTAGGTAGCTCACTGGCAGCCATGTTGGCTCTAGGTAGCTCACTGGCAGCCATGTTGGCTCTAGGTAGCTCACTGACTGAGCTACACTGACTGAGGGAGCTCTGGTATCGACTACACTGACTGAGGGAGCTCTGGTATCGACTACACTGACTGAGGGAGCTCTGGTATCGACTACACTGACTGAGGGAGTCTGGTATCGACTACACTGACTGAGGGAGTCAGCTCTGGTATCGACTACACTGACTGAGGGAGTCTGGTATCGACTACACTGACTGAGGGAGCTCTGGTATCGACTACACTGACTGAGGGAGCTCTGGTATCGACTACACTGACTGAGGGAGTCAGCTCTGGTATCGACTACACTGACTGAGGGAGTCTGGTATCGACTACACTGACTGAGGGAGTCTGGTATCGACTACACTGACTGAGGGAGTCAGCTCTGGTATCGACTACACTGACTGGGGGAGTCAGCTCTGGTATCGACTACACTGACTGAGGGAGTCTGGTATCGACTACACTGACTGAGGGAGTCTGGTATCGACTACACTGACTGAGGGAGTCTGGTATCGACTACACTGACTGAGCGAGCTCTGGTATCGACTACACTGACTGAGGGAGTCTGGTATCGACTACACTGACTGAGGGAGTCAGCTCTGGTATCGACTACACTGACTGAGGGAGTCTGGTATCGACTACACTGACTGAGGGAGCTCTGGTATCGACTACAGTGACTGAGGGAGCTCTGGTATCGACTACACTGACTGAGGGAGTCTGGTATCGACTACACTGACTGAGGGAGTCTGGTATCGACTACACTGACTGAGGGAGTCTGGTATCGACTACACTGACTGAGGGAGTCTGGTATCGACTACACTGACTGAGGGAGTCTGGTATCGACTACACTGACTGAGGGAGTCTGGTATCGACTACACTGACTGAGGGAGTCAGCTCTGGTATCGACTACACTGACTGAGGGAGCTCTGGTATCGACTACACTGACTGAGGGAGCTCTGGTATCGACTACACTGACTGAGGGAGCTCTGGTATCGACTACACTGACTGAGGGAGTCGGCTCTGGTATCGACTACACTGACTGAGGGAGTCGGCTCTGGTATCGACTACACTGACTGAGGGAGTCTGGTATCGACTACACTGACTGAGGGAGCTCTGGTATCGACTACACTGACTGAGGGAGTCAGCTCTGGTATCGACTACACTGACTGAGGGAGTGGTATTCAGTCTCACTGTGGAGGAATGTTGAGCCCAACCTCCTCGTTATCCCGGTCGGTCAGCTGGCAGCACAGTCACACAGCTATGCGAGGGGAATGCATATAATCCACTCTCTCTCTCTCTTTCTTTCTCCTCTCTCTCTCTCTCTCTCTCTCTCTCTCTCTCTCTCTCTCTCTCGTTCCTTTAGATTTTCTCTTTCGTTTTCCACACTTGTCACTCGAAAAACGGAGACCGAAAAACCTAATAACAGCATCTTGCAATGACGATACTTGGCCTTACAAATGAGATATGATTATTATTATTTTTTTAAGATCTTTATGATTCCTGGTCACTCTTGGTCTCCGTGAGATCGCCTCGGCAGGCCCCAGTTTTATCGTGGTACGAATGTTGTGCATTTGTTTAAAATCAGGACAGTTTGCAATAACGGCAGTCTTACTAGTGGCCACAAGGGGGCACACAGGGAGTGCTGACGGCACCCGGCTGCGTCTTTAGAAAAACCATAGAGGAAGAAATATTAATTATATATGAATAGATAAATATATATATATATATATATATATAAACTCACAGTGCATATTTCTATAGATATCAATGATGTGTTACCCTGGTATACTCTTATGCAACACGTGTCCGACCGGTTCAATTTATGAACATGAAGTATATTAAGAAATCAAACTTGAGTTTGTAAAACAAAAGCGATGTTGTGTGTTCTTTTTGTTTTTACCGTGCGAGTGCTGTTCGTAGTGAAGCCTTCTGTCCGTGTCTCTGGGCCCGGTCCAAAACACAAGCTGAACACCCCTTCAGAACCTACTGTCGGTCCAAAACACAAGCTGAACACCCCTTCAGAACCTACTGTCGGTCCAAAACACAAGCTGAACACCCCTTCAGAACCTACTGTCGGTCCAAAACACAAGCTGAACACCCCTTCAGAACCTACTGTCGGTCCAAATTCAACAAGCTCCTCAAATACCGTTTTGTTGTTTCAAATAACATCTGGCCCGGGTTTGAAATGCACTTGAGCTCGTTTTCAAACTGAATTTTAACACCTTTTCAAATGCATGTCTAAGACATCAGACCCCAGTTTCAAATATATTTGAACCTGCTTTCGAATACATCCGACTATGGCCTCGAGTCAACATGATTTAAATACATCTCATGTACCTCAGGTGGTGCTTTTACCAGATGTGGACTAAGTCTGTTACCAGATGTGGACTAAGTCTGTTACCAGATGTGGACTAAGTCTGTTACCAGATGTGGACTAAGTCTGTTACCAGATGTGGACTAAGTCTGTTACCAGATGTGGACTAAGTCTGTTACCAGATGTGGACTAAGTCTGTTACCAGATGTGGACTAAGTCTGTTACCAGATGTGGACTAAGTCTGTTACCAGATGTGGACTAAGTCTGTTACCAGATGTGGACTAAGTCTGTTACCAGATGTGGACTAAGTCTTTCTCAACTGAGATTTCCATCAAATGGAACTTTGTCGTCCAGAATTTGACCAAATTTGTCTGGAGCCTCTACATCCCAACGTTGTGTTTGATGTCGACACATGAACATAATTTTAACAAAACGAGAGCCATCGACACGCTCCACACCTTTCTGAAGGCCTGTTCAGCGGCTGCCCCGACCGGGCCAGCAGGTTCTGGTGTGGTCCGTGTACCGGCAGCCTGGGCCCGATGTTTAGCATCGTACAATGTGTTGATCCAAGCTTTCTGTGGAGGAGGAGGAGGAGGAGGAGGAGCGATGCGAGCACCTCCAGCTGTCGGACGCCGTTCACTTGGGAGTCGACCTGTCGAATGTTGATTTGAATCGATGTGGAATGAATGCTTCTTCTTTTAATCAGTGAATAAAATGCAGAAAATAATAAATAAAAAAAGATTTAAATGTCTGTTTTATTGTGTTCTTTTATTTACAGTGTCTGCTATTTTTTTTGAGGTTACCGTACATATTATGGAAAATGGGTTTTGCCCAAGTCTGGGTGGATTTGGTAGTCTGACATTATTGCCTCGTTGCTGTGTCCCAAAATCAATAACTATTAAAAAAACAAAAACAATAAAGAGCCGTTTTGTGATGTTGGTTTGGTGAAACACTGTGATTTTGTCAAACTAAATAAATACTGCCCCTCCAAACTAAATAATAACAAACTTTATTTATATAGCACCTTTCATACAGAAAGTGCAGCTCAAAGTGCAGGAAAAAGACATACGGCATAAAATGAGCACATAAAGTGCAGACATCACATTAGGATCTAACAGGCCACATTGTTTATGGTTAGATTCAGTTTTAAATGGACAACAATAAATGAAAAAAAAATTATGACAAAATAAAGACTTATACTACAGAATAGTTTTACATTCATAATTCAAATCACAGCAGTGAAAGTTCACAAGTCGATACCAAGTCACACCAGCTGTCTGCTAACGAGCCAGGTCAGAGGTCACACCAGCTGTCTGCTAACTGGAGCCAGGTCAGAGGTCACACCAGCTGTCTGCTAACTGGAGCCAGGTCAGAGGTCACACCAGCTGTCTGCTAACTGGAGCCAGGTCAGAGGTCACACCAGCTGTCTGCTAACTGGAGCCAGGTCAGAGGTCACACCAGCTGCTAACTGGAGCCAGGTCAGAGGTCACACCAGCTGCTAACTGGAGCCAGGTCAGAGGTCACACCAGCTGTCTGCTAACTGGAGCCAGGTCAGAGGTCACACCAGCTGTCTGCTAACTGGAGCCAGGTCAGAGGTCACACCAGCTGTCTGCTAACTGGAGCCAGGTCAGAGGTCACACCAGCTGTCTGCTAACTGGAGCCAGGTCAGAGGTCACACCAGCTGTCTGCTAACTGGAGCCAGGTCAGAGGTCACACCAGCTGTCTGCTAACTGGAGCCAGGTCAGAGGTCACACCAGCTGTCTGCTAACTGGAGCCAGGTCAGAGGTCACCCCAGCTGCTAACTGGAGCCAGGTCAGAGGTCACACCAGCTGCTAACTGGAGCCAGGTCAGAGGTCACACCAGCTGCTAACTAGTAAAAGACTAGTTATTTATATTATATTGTAGAAATCGTCGGAATAGAGAAACGCACAATTTCTATCAGTTGACAACACAAAGCCGTGTGTCATGTATTTCGCAGTAGCACAAGTGACAGCTGTCAGAACTATGCCGTGCTAGCTTCTGACAGCTCGTAGTAATCAAACATTTATCAATGAAACCCCACACAGAGCGTCCCCTCTCAGCCCAACCCCAAAACCAACCTCCTTAAAGTGACAGTGCCCCATCAACACATCAAAACAATACCATGGGGAATTATGGCTCTATAGACCCCACTACAATAATAATATTATATTTATTAAGAAGGTTATTTATTGATTTGCATCTCAGATATTGATTGAAGAGGTGTGTTTCTATATGGGTGACATGTCCCCATACACAGGGCATTCGCATGCAGTCACCAGTGTTGTGCTAGTTACTGAAAAATAGTAACTCAGTTACTTTACTAGTTACTTCATTTCAAAGTAACTTCGTTACTGTACTAGTTACTTACACCCAAAAGTAATGAGTTACTGTGAAAAGTAACTATTTAGTTATTTAAAAAAAAAGATTGCTCCCGAGTCCCATGCCCTATAGTACTCAAAATCGGTTGATCAACTTGACAGTTTCCATTCACATCACCGAACTCTGCTAAGCAATGTGGTCTAGATACAAACACAAATCTGACACAAACAAATGTTGTCCCGAGTCATATAATAAGAAGTGCGCCGGTTGAAGGAACAGCCTTGATGTCGCCGGAGCGTTTCATTATAACCATTATAATTCAAGGGTACTACGACTATGCTTGCACCTCATGGTACCAAAGCACCTCAAAGGCGCTTAAAACAAAATTACAAACATCACAAAACAAACTGGTCAGACTACTACTTGACCTGAACCCCAGAACCCACCTCACCCCTGCCCACTTTGACAACCTAGGATGGCTTAGAGTAGACGACAGAGTACAGCAACTTGCAATGGGCCTGGTCTACAAGATACACTATACGACCGGGGTACCCATGTACATGTCAAAATACTTCCCAAAGGTCAGTGAATACCACAACCACTACACCAGAGGAAGCTCAACAAATCATGTAAAACCCAGATTCGGCTCAAACAAGGGACTAAACACGTTTCGCAATTATGCCACAACAATGTGGAACGCCCTACCCAAAGCTAGGGGTAACAGTACTGTATATTTGAATACCGTTTATGTCACAAATGTATCAGTACTAAATACCTATATGTCCCTATGCCATAAATGTCATGTATGTTGTGTATGTCATAAATGTCTATATGAATTGAAAATGGGGGACCCTGATGGAAACAAGACAAACGTCTTTCTCAGGTCTGCATCCCCTTAACAATTGTATGTATTGAGCCGTACTGTATTGTACCCATTCTGCAATCTGTTAAATAAAGTTTTCATTCATTCATTCATTCACCATCTTGCAAGTTGCAACGTTGTTTAAGATATCAATCAAAGCATTGCAACGTTAGAATAGTTAGGATATCAATTGTGCATGAAAGGACTATATTTATATTGTTTGATTAGTATTATGAGATTCCCTGGCAGATTTCGTACAGTCAAAATCCGTTGATCAACTTGAGTTTCAGTGAACACATTGCACTCACCAAAGGCTGCGGTGGTTGAGATGTAGTAACGTTACGTTAGTCCAGTTGACTCCAGCAGCGCCTCAAACATGTTCTTTATCTCGTTTCCATGTTGTATATTAATTATCTCTCCAAGTAGTTGCTAAATGGTTTGTTAGTTTGTTACTGCGTTCTTTTTATGTAGATTCATAGCGAGCGTTTGTTTTGTTTACAATAGAGAGGGTCTATTTCTTTCCGTAGCCGCATTTCTTGCGCACTTCTGATTGGCCAGTGGCCAGACTCGCCTCGTATCATTCTACGCGGGTGGGGATGAGGATAATAATAATAATAATAATCACTACCGCTCGCTATCAATCTATGCCGTATATAACGCAAATAACGCAGTGACGAACCATTCAGTAACGTAAGTAGCGTTACTGAATTTCAAAAGTAATGCGTTAGAGTACTAGTTGCGGCAAAAAGTAACTTCGTTTCTGTAACGCGTTACTTTGTAACGCGTTAGTCCCAACACTGGCAGTCACCAGGTCTCCACCCAATCCAATGCCTATGTGGGAGATTTCCCACGACCTGTTAAGACGGCACTCTCTTACGTTAAGACGGCACTCTCTTACGTTAAGACGGCACTCTCTTACGTTAAGACGGCACTCTCTTACGTTAAGACAGCACTCTCTTACGTTAAGACAGCACTCTCTTACGTTAAGACAGCACTCTCTTACGTTAAGACAGCACTCTCTTACGTTAAGACAGCACTGGCACTCTTACGTTAAGACAGCACTCTCTTACGTTAAGACAGCACTCTCTTACGTTAAGACAGCACTCTCTTACGTTAAGACAGCACTCTCTTACGTTAAGACAGCACTGGCACTCTTACGTTAAGACAGCACTCTCTTACGTTAAGACAGCACTCTCTTACGTTAAGACAGCACTCTCTTACGTTAAGACAGCACTCTCTTACGTTAAGACAGCACTCTCTTACGTTAAGACAGCACTCTCTTACGTTAAGACGGCACTCTCTTACGCCACCATCGCCAAAACACCAGAAGAGCATCAAATCACTGACCTCTAGGACCATCATTCAGGTCATAGTACCAGTTAGATTAGATCACATTGAAATGTATTGCCATCATACAGCATAAGTACATTACAATGAAAATAAGTGGGGCATCCAACCCGAGTGCAAATGTAACAGTAAAGTGCAATAGTAATATTAATATAGTGATTAAGCTGGGTATAAGATATATACATTTGTTCTACTGAGTATAATGCTAATCACATGTATGTACAGAGTTGTAATATATTTAAATGTTTCAAACATTTTCTTATGTACCCCAGTTGCTATTGCATGCACATATTTGTGTTTTATTACACGTATATGTACATACATACCAACTATTTGCCTGTTTTATTCTCCACCCATCCATAGCAACACTATTATCACCGACATCCAAGAACGGGGATCCCCTTTGAATGGCCCTTCTAAGGTTTCTCTCCTCCACATCGCCTGTGGTGCTTTTTTCCTATTGCTATAGGTTTTTCCTTACCTTCGCTGGGGTATGTCTGGGAGTGTTGCATTTATTACTTTACATTTATTTTGGATTTCATGGTGGGTTTTTTGTTCTTGATTTATTGGGATGTTTCTTCTTGAATAGTTTAAAGAAGGCTTGTCCGGCCCATGGGGACATTAACTTGTGATTTCGGGCTTTACAAATCAATTTGATTTGATTTAATATGCATTTATATGTCCAGTGATACAGGTATAAAGACACTATGGTCAGGCACTCTACTACTGGCCCCTGAGCAGCTAACACTGGAGCGGTTAAAGCTGAGGTGCCTTGCTCAAGGGCACAGCGAGCAGGCACAAGCACCTGCCCTTTTGTGCCTCATAAAAAAGTGCCCTTTTTATGCCAATTATTTTGACCATATTTTCTTTTTTACCTCCATATAGAGAGAGTGATCTGCATTCTGCTTGGGTTGGGGGTGCAATTCCTTTTTTGGATAAAAGTTCCCATATTATGTGCATTACACAAACTAAAAACAGATATTACATTACATTACACTAACTAAAAACAGATATTACATTACATTACACAAACTAAAAACAGATATTACATTACATTACACAAACTAAAAACAGATATTACATTACATTACATTACACAAACTAAAAACAGATATTACATTACATTACAAAAACTAAAAACCGATATTGTCTGAATTACTAGAAGAAAGAAATGCACCACCTTTGGCTGATAGTAATTTATTAATTTCTTAGGATTTCTTTTGGTCTAATAAATGTTTAAGGTTCTTAGATGGATCCCCTGCTGCTGCCTCCTCCTCCTCCTCTTCCTCCTCCTCTTCCTCCTCTTCCTCATCTTCCTCATCCTCTTCCTCCTCCTACTCCTCCTAATCCTCCTCCTACTCTTCCACATCTTCCTCCTCCTCCTGCTCCTACTCTTCCTCATCTTCCTCCTCCTCCTGCTCCTCCTCCTCCTGCTCCTCATCTTCCTCCTCCTCCTGCTCCTCCTGCTCCTCCTCCTGCCCCTCCTCTTCCTCCTCCTCCTGCTCCTCCTCTTCCTCCTCCTCCTCTTCCTCATCTTCCTCCTCATCCTCTTCCTCCTCCTCATCTTCCTCCTCCTACTCTTCCTCATCTTCCTCCTCCTCTTCCTCCTCCTCCTACTCTTCCTCCTCCTAATCCTCCTCCTCCTACTCTTCCACATCTTCCTCCTCCTCTTCCTCCTCCTCTTCCTGCTCCTACTCTTCCTCATCTTCCTCCTCCTCCTGCTCCTCATCCTCCTCATCATCTTCCTCCTCCTCCTCCTGCTCCTCCTCTTCCTCCTCCTGCTCTTCCTGCTCCTACTCTTCTTCATCTTCCTCCTCCTGCTCCTCCTCTTCATCATCATCTTCCTCCTCCTCCTCTTCCTCCTGCTCCTCCTCCTCCTGCTCCTCCTTTTCCTCTTCCTGCTCCTCCTCCTGCTCCTCTTCCTCCTCATCCTCCTACTCCTCCTCCTCATCCTCCTCCTCCTGCTCCTCCTCCTCATCTTCCTTCTCCTCCTCCAGGGGTCACTGCAGGGCGCCACAGGGAGCAGCGTACTGGCTCATGTTAGGCAGGCCATGCATTATGCAGCAGCTTAGGGCACCGCGCTGGGTCTCCATGTCCTCGGCTACAGTCCACCTGTCGCTGCTCTTGTCATAACGCTCCACGTTGGAGATGGAGGTGAAGTGATGAGTGATGCCTCCGACCACGAAGAGCAGGTCGTCCAGCACCGCGATGCCAAAGTTGAAGCGGGGGGTGAGCATGGCGGGCAGGGCGCTCCAGGAGTCAGTCAAGGGGCTGTAGGCCTCCGCGCTACACAGGTCGTTTTCACCGTCAAACCCTCCCACCTGAGGACAGGACACATGAGAGGAATGTTTTAGTGTGTGGCTCAGGCAGGCAGGCAGACACTGTATTAATCCACTTAGGGAAATGAGGGCATCACAGCAGCATTGCAAGTCAAATGATACATATCTATAGAAATATCTAGTATAAAGCATTTGTCTCTGTGTGCACCTACCGCATAGACTTGTCCTCCGTACGCAGCAACTCCCACTCCGCAACGCCTGCTGCTCATGGGGGCGATCAGAGTCCACTGGTCGGTGTCTGGGCTGTAGCACTCAGCTGTCCTCCTGTTGAAGCCACCACAGATGTAAACCTGTAATAAGAAAGAATATTCTAATTTAGTTTATATATTCCATTTTATTTCATTCTACTTTAATTGTCTGTTAATGTTGATGCACCAAAGGACCCAGACACATCTTTTGTATGTGCAAGCTTACTTGGCAATAAAGACATTTATGATTTCTGATCTAACGTTCCTTGTGTTCATCTAGCACCCTGTGTCCCTCAGTTCCACCCACCTTGCCCTGGAGGGCTGCTGCCCCGGCGGAGCTCCTGCGCTCCAGCATGGGTGAGATCAGTGTCCACTGGTTGGTTTCAGGCTCGTAGCACTCGGCGGTGTTCAGTTGGTGTCCGTCGCACCCTCCCATGGCGTAGATACAGCCGTCCAACGCGACCACGCTGAGCTCACTGCGGCGTGAGTGCATGGGAGCCGCTTGCAACCAGCTGCGAGTGACGGGGTTGAACCTGCGCACACTGCTGAGATGCTCATAGTCGTCCCAGCCGCCGACGCAGTAGACCAGACCGTGGAGATAAGCGGTGGCGTGGGCGGCCCGGGGACTCTCCCCCTCAACGCTCACGTCCATCCATCCACCGGCTCGGATATCGTAAGCCTCCATGCCACCCCAGTCTCCGATGGCCAATAGGACCTCCTGGGGCAGGCGTGGGCGGGTCAGGGGGTTTGGGACCTGTCGGAGCCAGAGGAGCCAGCGGAGCCAGGCGGAGCCAGGGGGGTTCAGGACGCTGAGGATGAGGGGCCTGCAGTCGTGGCTGTCCCTCACCACAGGGTTGTTCTGGACGTTGCTCCTGAAGTAGTCAGGCCTCATCAAGCCCATGCGAACCTCGGAAGAGACAAGCAGACAGCGGGTACAACTTAGACATCGGTTGTAGATGGTTTCTGTTGCTAGGGAACAGTTTGGACCCAAATGTTTGAGAACCACTGTACTAGGGAACCTAGTGTTGTTTTAATATAATGCACAGTAATACAATTAATTACCTTGGGCAGCAGCAAAGGGATGTGTGTTTTACGCTCCTCACGGGAGTGGTCGATCCAACGGAGGACGGCCTCGAACACCGTCTCCTCGCTCTTCACGTTCAGGTCATCCCTCTCGATGATGTCCACCAGTTGCTGCGGGGACAGCTCCACAAACTCCTGTGAGACGTGCAACATCTCCTCAAAGTGGCACACGATGAAGAGATGGGCCTTGCGCATCAGGTCAGGGCAGCAGTAGATGTCCGCGAACCTCCAGATGCCGACACAGTTTTCCAGAGACAGCTGGCCTTCTAGGAAGTCACAGCACGCTCCTACTATGCCAGTGACGAGAAGCTGGTCTGCAGCCACCAGAAGCTCTTTCACGTTCTCTGCTGTCACCAGCACAAAGCGTGTGTAGGCGTACTCTATGATGAGCTGCATCATACCCGGGGACACCCCAGGGATAGTGTAGACTGGTTTCTCTGAGTCGCTCCAGCGAGTGAAGAGGGCTCTGTGGGACGCAGAGTATGAGATATCAAAACAAAAAAATATCAAAACACTCAACAGAGACTGCAATCTGCTTCCTCCTGGGCCCCGTTCCCCGTACCTGGATAACTGAGTTAGCCGGATAACTTTCGGTCAAGTCTGACTTAAGCCGGACTTTCCCGTTCCCCGAAGCTGGATTGTCTAAATCACCATGACAACAGATCAAAAAGTTTGAGCCTGGTCGAGAGCAGGGTTTAAGTTCAAGTTAGCCGGATGAACCATCGCCACGCCCCCGCAAAGAAGTGACAGCGCGTTTCCTGAAATTATTCCCACAGTCTAGGATCTGCATTATACCATTCTGAATTACGTTTTTGTGCTCCATTCTTCCAGAGGGGGCTTTTGAAATGTAAAATAGACCCAAAATGCTGATACTAAATTCACTTTGTCCTAAATAATGCACGTTATATACCGTGGCGCTCGCTCGGTGCGATGTACACATTATGTGGTTATTTTAACAACGCGCAGCATTGCAAATGTGAATCCCGCGGGGATATCCTTAATGATTGAAACCTATCGCTCGTTTGGCTCTGATTCCTTTCATATTCTCCGCTGTGGATGAGGAGCGAGGAAGGAGAGGAGCGCCTGGATTTTGTTTCATTCAAGCATAAAATTGAAGTGTCTATGCGTGGATTGTGGATCTTGTGTGATATTGTAACTGGGATTAAAATGTCTGATGAGATGCGCTGTTTGACGGATTTGAGAAATTGAATGAGCCGTTGACGTCACATTAATGAATGAGAATAAAGAGATAAAACGTCATTCAAAATAAAGAATATTCTAAACACGGGTCTCTCGTTCATTAATGTATAAACAATGAATTTATCCCATCTGGCACAGTGGCGCAGCGGTAGTGCTCAATCCTGGCAACCCGGCGACCGGTGTTCGAAACCCCGTGTTTCCAATATAATTTTTTGGAATATAATATTAATGATTATACGCAAAGGTAGCCTAGTTTTAAGTTAAAATATTATAAATCTACATGCATTGAGGATGTCATTCTTTATATAGCTCTCAACGTGCACCAAATTGAATTATTCCTACATTGCAAGGAGAAGGAAAAGACTAGGTTTCGAACCCCGGTCGTCTGCGTGAAAGTCAAAAGAAGAACCCGTTAACACCACAGTGGAGATAAGTAAAAGATCGACCATACATCAATCAATGGGTAAGAGAGCCGTATCGTTATTCTGTATAACAGTTTAACAAATTATTTTCGCTAGCAAGATCTCATTTGATTATTCAATCCAGCAGGCAAGTTTAAAGAAATATAATCTGATTGATTGAGGTAATGAGGGACTTAAAATTAGCCTATAGATAACGCATTTAACTTGTCGGCGAGGCGATTGAGCCGTACTGCAATATGTTAATAAAGTTTTAAATCAATTAATCAATCAATGCCGCTAGAGAATCAGGATCTCTGCTATCGATACGTGCTGGCTTTTCAACTGAAGCGGCCGCGCGCACTTATCCTGGGTCTCAAGTCTGGTTTGAGTTAACGAGACTGAATCCACCTTCGAGGAACAGGAAAATCCCGGCTTCAAACATCGGGTTAACTGAATCTGGATAATGTGACTCTTGATCGACTTAGTTGAACCAGGTACGGGGAATAGGGCCCTGGAGAGTATTAAATCTAAGCTTGATAAGGGGGGAGTTGTTGTAGCCGCATTTTTAGATCTAAAGAAAGCCTTCGACACTGTGGATCATGGTGTCCTGCTCACCAAGCTTTCTCGGTACAACTTCTCCCCTAATACCATCACATACATGAAGTCTTATCTTGAAGGTAGAACTCAGAGAGTAAGGGCAAATGGTGAGCTATCCTCTGCCCTTAGCTGTGGTTTTGGTGTCCCCCAAGGATCTATATTGGGACCGCTGTTGTTTAGTTTATACATTAATGATCTTCCAGCTGTATGCAATAAGTCTGACATCCAGATGTATGCAGATGATACGGTCATTTATGTCCATGCAGAAACCAAGCAGCAAGCTGCAAACAAGTTAACAGCGGTGTTGACATCGGTCACTGAATGGTTGACTAACTCATGTCTGCATTTAAACACCAAAAAGACTGTTTGCATGTTTTTTCTTTTTTCTTTTTTTTTTTACTTTGACCAGTCAGCTGGTTCTTTTCACGTTTATCGCTTTTTCTGGTCAAGTATGACCGACAGATACAGGTTGAATGGGGTATAGATGGGGGGAAAGACACTGAGAAAATACGGCGAGTCCGGGAGTCGAACTCGTGTACCCCAGATCCGTGACGCGCACGGTTGTCCCCGACGCCGAAATAGCGTTCGAGGTACGCGGTGAGCTACTGGAGCTCCCCTGTTTGCATGTTTTTTACAAAGAGGCTGATGAATACTGTCTCACCTGATGTCTATGTCAGAGGAGAAAGGTTGACAGTTGTATCCGAATATAGATACCTTGGGATAAAAATGGACTCCAATCTTACATTTAAAAAACAAATTAAATCGGTAGTAAACAATGCAAAGTTTCACTTATCAAACTTCCGTCACATCAGAAACTCTCTGTCAACAAAACCAGCAGCACTGTATTTTAATGCCATTATTATGTCACACTTAACATACTGTCTGACTAGCTGGACACAAGCCTCCTGTACAACATTACGATCTGTACAGGTAGTTTACCATCAGGCTGTGAAAGTTCTGGACAGGAAAACAAACAGCCACCACCATTGTTATAGCATAACAAACCAGAACCTACTGAGCTGGGACAATCTTGTCAAATTCAAAGATGCCTGCCTTACCTATAAAATCCTACATGGCTTGGCTCCTCCCCCCCCTCTGTACTTTCATAAAACAGAAAGCATCTGCTGATAGATATACCAGGTCTGTAGTCAGAGGGGACTGTGTAGTCCCAAACAGGAGGTCTGCTTTTAGTCAGACAGCCTTTTCCGTGAGAGCAGCCCACACCTGGAACAGTCTGCCAACACGGCTCAGGGAGTATCAAAGTTACATTTCATTTAAAACTAACTTAAAATCATGGTTGAGAGATGGTCAAGTGTGCGACCATTTTAACTGAGGGGTTGTATTTTAATGTATTTATTTGTATGTATTTTAGTGTATTGTAACCTATACTGATTCCTACTGTGTTTTAATTATTGTACTGTTTTTTAACTGAGGGGTTGTATTTTAATGTATTTATTTGTATGTATTTTAGTGTATTGCAACCTATATTGATTCCTACTGTGTTTTAATTATTGTACTATGTTTTAATTATTGTTGTGCTCATGTCACCTGCCCCAGAGACTACAGTTGAAAATTAGCCAACTTGGCTAAACTGGCATATTTACAGTCAAATGTTTCTTAATATGCACTGTCTCTGTATTTTAAACCAATAAATACAAATATCTGATGAGTAAACAGTAAGCAACATTCTGTCCTGTGTAGTAATTAGGGCTGGCCCCTATTAGTCGAATAGTCGACTAATCGGTTGAAAGGAGCCGTAGTCGACTGCCAACCTCTTAGAAGCGTGGCTAACGCTAATGGCACGCATACCAGAGGCCAACTGCCTAAGAAAACAGGCACAGAGGCACTGAAAGAGGATTTCACCCATCTAATGAACACACTAGACTAGACAAATATCAAGATGTGTCCATCAGTGGACCAATTACATGCTTATGCAAAGGACAAGAAGCCTTCAGTCGACTCCTTCAGACATTAAGCACCCCCCACAGCCCAAATGGAATGATACAAATATATATATATATTTTTTTTTTTTTTTTTTTATAGTCGACTAACGGCAAATTTTGGACAATCATAGTCGACTATCCAAATCCTTAGTCGAGAACAGCCCTAGTAATATATTTTCACTGTAGAAGTATAGGGTCTTAGCACAGTAGAAGTATAGTATCTTTTTACAGTAGAAGTACAGTATAGTATCTGTTTACAGTAGAAGTACAGTATAGTATCTGTTTACAGTAGAAGTGCAGTATAGTATATTTTTACATTAAAGAAGTACAGTATAGTATATTTTTACAGAAGTACAGTATATTATCTGTTTACAGTAGAAGTACAGTATAGTATCTGTTTACTCAGTAGAAGTACAGTATAGTATCGGTTTACAGTAGAAGTACAGTATAGTATCTGTTTACAGTATACATACAGTATAGTATCTGTTTACAGTAGAAGTACAGTATAGTATCTGTTTACAGTAAAAGTACAGTATGGTATCTGTTTACTAACCAAGCTAACCTGAACCAAGCTAACCTGAACCAAGCTAAACTTACCTGAAATAGTCACTGCAGTCACACAGGAGGGCCTTGTGGGCATTCAACTCAGTGCTGTTGACTTTAATAACCACATCACAGAGCCTTCCCTCCAGACGCAGCTCATTAAGGATTGTACAGGACATTGTTTCCTTTTCCAAATTGTATCTACAGAATATATTCAAGCTTACAGACAAGTAGCCGGAAACAACACGTGAGATGTTCACTTGTCTTCTGAGATATGAGATCTTCTTCTTCTTCTTCTTCTTATTTGAATTTCCGGCAGTGTAGACGCATCGTGGCGTATTACTGCCCTCCGCAATTCTTGCTTCGCCCACACTTGAGAAAGTTTACACTCCTCTTCTTCTTCTTCTCATCTTCAAAACACATTTCTATCGTCTCTGTCTCCTTCTTCTCTGCTCCTCTTGTCATACAATCACAATACAAACATCATCTCCTCTCTTGGAGGGCCCCCCCAAGAGGGGGAACCCTCCATCTCCGTCCTCTCACACTGAGCTCCCCTCAGAATTCATATGAGATCTTCTGAGAGAATTGTTGAATATATACTGTACACAACTGTTCTAGAATGTCTATTATGA
Source organism: Notolepis coatsorum (assembly GCF_963971535.1). NCBI lineage: Eukaryota > Metazoa > Chordata > Actinopteri > Aulopiformes > Paralepididae > Notolepis > Notolepis coatsorum. Next base: position 232,221,076 of record NC_140166.1, on the reverse strand, counting down.
CATCATACTGTGACATCACAAATGTTCTAGAATGTTTGATTATGACATCATACTGTGACATCACAAATGTTCTAGAATATTTGATTATGACATCTAACTGTGACATCACAAATGTTCTAGAATTTTGTATTATGATATCATACTGTGACATCACAAATGTTCTAGAATGTTTGATTATGACATCATACTGTGACGTCACAAATGTGTGACATCACAAATGTTCTAGAATGTTTGATTATGACATCGTACTGTGACATCACAAATGTTCTAGAATGTGCTATTATGACTATTATGACATCATACTGTGACATCACAAATGTTCTAGAATGTTTGATTATGACATCATACTGTCACATCACAACGGAACATGTTTGAGTTCCATTTGAATAATTTAAATAATATGTTGACATTAGAAAAGAACAAATAAAATGATAAAAAACTACATAAAACAATGATACAAATTATAATAAAATATTTAAGTAAAATGTATAGAAATAAAGAAAACTAAGACAATGAAATAAAGATAATAATTCATTTAAAAGCTATTTTAAAAAGGTAGGTTTTGAGCAGTGCCAACCGAGTCTGCTGTCCAGACTTGGGGTCTGTAGGGTAAGCACTTATTCCCTCCGCCCTGAACATTTATGGAGATGTATGGGCCTTTAAGTCAGTGATAAAAGTGTCTTTCAAGGATAAGTGAGCTCCTGCACTGATTATTATAGTTCAATATTCAATATTTGATCACCAAAAAACCCCAAAAAGCATAAAAAGGCCCCTCCCCGCCCAAAAAGGGCCCCCAAAAATAGCACAGGCCCAGTGCCCTTTTCAGCCTTTGAGCACCTGCCCCTCTAAAGTCCTGTGCACGTCCCTGCCCACACCGTTAGCCTAGCTTAGCGTCATTCACTGAAAGTAGGTTCCTCCATGTAGCCTAGTTCCCAACAGTCATGAAATACACTCCAAATATAACTCCAAATACACTCCAAAACCTTCCTGTAAACATGTTGTGACCTTTGTATTTACCACGTGGAGGAAAAAAAAGATTTTAATTAGACATTTTCGTTTTCAAAGCAGATACATAGTCTTCTCTTCTGGCGTGTGTCTTTAGACCTGCAGCTCCGTTGAGGCAACAAGCCGGGCCAACGTTTCATCGTCCAGTTCCATCAGACCGCGTTCTCCATACGGTGGGCGGTGTTTGTTCCACAGTCTGTCCAGGGAGGGGCTCCACACTCTGGTGATGATATGTTCCACAGTCTGTGCAGGGAGGGGCTCCACACTCTGGTGGTGATATGTTCCAGTCTGTGCAGGGAGGGGCTCCACACTCTGGTGGTGATATGTTCCAGTCTGTGCAGCAGGGGCTCCACACTCTGGTGGTGATATGTTCCACAGTCTGTGCAGGGAGGGGCTCCACACTCTGGTGGTGATATGTTCCAGTCTGTGCAGGGAGGGGCTCCACACTCTGGTGGTGATATGTTCCACAGTCTGTGCAGGGAGGGGCTCCACACTCTGGTGGTGATATGTTCCAGTCTGTGCAGGGAGGGGCTCCACACTCTGGTGGTGATATGTTCCAGTCTGTGCAGGGAGGGGCTCCACACTCTGGTGATGATATGTTCCAGTCTGTGCAGGGAGGGGCTCCACACTCTGGTGATGATATGTTCCAGTCTGTGCAGGGAGGGGCTCCACACTCTGGTGGTGATATGTTCCAGTCTGTGCAGGGAGGGGCCCCACACTCTGGTGGTGATATGTTCCAGTCTGTCCTTGAGGCCCCACCTCTTCCCGTCTCCCTGTGACTGAGTGGCTGTCTCGAGTGTCTCGTAGTGATGACCGGAGTGGGGGACGTTCCGTGATGATGGCCGGGAGGATGCGACCCTCTCTGCGCCGCCCCCTTTGCCTCAAATAGATCCGCTATCAGCTCTATTTTTCAATCTTTCAAAATGTTAGTTGCTATTGCATGCACTTATCTGTGTTTCACTACACACATGAGTGCATGCTTACCAACTGTTTCACCTGTTTTATTGCAACACTACTATCTCCGACATCTAAGAAGGGAGACCCCCCACTGGTCGGCTGCAGTGAGGACCAAGCCTTGCATCACGTGTCCCCTCCGGTACACGAGGAGGCAGCCCGTCGCATCTTTTCACCTGGACATCGCGATCTCTCTGTGGCGAGGAGTAACGCGTGGGAGGCTCACGCTGCCCCCGATACGTCCCGTCTCTGCTGTACAGGCGTCACTAGGGATGTCCGATATTATCGGCCGATATTGGCATTAAAATGTGATATCGGAAAATATCGGTATCGGTTTAAATTTTCATTTCTTTTTCTTTTTACATTTCTATAACCTTTATTTACCCAGGCAAGCAAGTAAGAAAACATTCTGATTTTATTTATTGTCAAAAGTATGCATAATGTTGTGTTAATTCCACAACAAGAGATATGTAATGTTAATTACCTGAAATTATTCAATTTTTTTGGCGGGGGAAACCCTGCATATATCGGTATCGGTTGATATCGGTATCTGAAATTAAGAGTTGGACAATATCGGTATATCGGTATCGGTAAAAAAGCCAATATCGAGCATCCCTAGGCGTCACCCAACCGACCTGTAGGAGTCGCTGTCCACAATGTCAAATCCCCACCCACCGGCTTCCCCACCCTCTAACACTGCCAATTGTGTTAGTATGACGGCCGGCCAAGCCGGTAGCAACGCCGAGAGCTGGGCTCGAACCCAGCGTCTCCTGCGTTAGAGGCGAGCGCCTTGCCCACTGCGCCACTCAGCCACCCACCATGAGACGTTTTCTGAAGGATACAGCCATCCCATCCATCGCACAGAGAGGAGGAAGTGAAACACTGACAACCATGGCCATGGTATGTGTTCCGTTATGTTTTTAGATGGAAGGCTGTATTCCATCTGTCTAACGTTAGCTAATATTGTGAGACTTGATGTATATGTATTTTGTATCAGACCTCCATACCCAGAGACAATAAGTTGTTCTATTAGCTATTTTCTATTATAATTGACCACATTACATTTTGATACCATTTAATTACATTGACAGCACTGAGAGGACTTTGATTTTAAGACTTTTTAATTAAGGTACCAAAAAGAGACACATGATGGTGTTAAAAAAATAAAAATAAAAAATCCAAAATATATCCACAAAAGGCTTCTGGTTGTTCCTGAAACAATGTTGACAGTTCATATGAAACACCACTATACAAATCATGTGAATTAACCTCTTAGCCCTAGCCCTATTTTCTGAAAATCCACCTAAAAATACATACCTACAGTAAGTAAATGGAAGATTGTTCCACTTCTACAAGGTCCATTTGCATGTTCTTGGTATCTAGGGACATCTATGGATCTCAGGGAATGTATTCCCAGTGTCATAAATATTGTTTCTGTTACTAGGCTTGAGTAAATTGTGATGCAACAAAGGAGAATATAAATTATGATTTTTCTTTGCATCTTTGACGGTAAATAACACCATGCTAAAAATGAAACATGATAAACGGCCACTGAGCTCGTTCAGCACCTTCTTGAGATCATGTGTACAAAAAGATCTAAGGAAATGAATAAAGGAAAGATGATTAAACAGTAGGTTTTGTAGATACAGTACTGAATTCTGCCATCCGGACACATGCTATTTGAAATATTATTATAGAATATAGAATATCAGGCCTATAAATGACCTTATTATAGCTAAGTCGCACATCTATGGATAGGGCCATATCTTCAATTTGGATTTAGTATCACCAGGCGTGCAGCAAGAACCGTGAATGAAATCTACTGTAAATACACTTTACTTTTTATTATGGAAACTGGTCCGCCATTTTGAATCAGATTGCAATGCGGATGTTTGCTAAACGTTCACAGAAAGGTAGATAATCTAACTGCGTTCTAATATATGTCAATAATGTTCAGTTTTGTGGTAGTTAATCCCGAAAAATAAGATAAATTAAAAAGTTCATCCACAAGTAATTTGATACATGAAATGAGCTGGCTTGAGCTGGGTAGTGTCGTTTAAAAAAGAAATCCAACGCTTATCCTAATGACTACATACAAAATGGTGTCGATATTCGCTCTTTTATGAATGCATTTGCTTTTGAAATAAAGCATGAACATTTGCATGGTGTACCTTTCTATAGCTAAAATCGCCTAATTTTATTTCAACCAAAAATGCTTAAACAATAATGTTAGTGATAGAAGGGAACTCATTTTGTGCAAAAATGGTATTTGTGGTTTTCAATTTCCGTGCAGCAGAATTGTTACAATAGCTGATAATCCATTTTCCCAATGATAAATCCCGGGTGGACCTCGCGGGCGCTCCACAGTGACGTCAGACTACACCTCCCTATCGGAGGTAAAACAGGAAGCCGGTGTGTGACATCATCACTACTGAAACCCAAAACGGTAAACACTGGATCACAACATGTGTGGAAGGCAACGTGTTAAACTATTAATGTTGACGGTAAACAACATTGCAGTGTCACTCACCTCGCGTTAAAGAGGGAAATCAGGATGTTTAGAATTGTAATCCGCAGTGAGACAGTTGTTACAAGATAGGATCTGTAACGCCGTCAAACAGCAATAAAACATGTTTGTATTGGGTCTGATGTGTGGGTTAGGGTTGTATTGGGTCTGATGTGTGGGTTAGGGTTGTATTGGGTCTGATGTGTGGGTTAGGGTTGTATTGGGTCTGATGTGTGGGTTAGGGTTGTATTGGGTCTGATGTGTGGGTTAGGGTTGTATTGGGTCTGATGTGTGGGTTAGGGTTGTATTGGGTCTGATGTGTGGGTTAGGGTTGTATTGGGTCTGATGTGTGGGTTAGGGTTGTATTGGGTCTGATGTGTGGGTTAGGGTTGTATTGGGTCTGATGTGTGGGTTAGGGTTGTATTGGGTCTGGTGTGTGGGTTAGGGTTGTATTGGGTCTGATGTGTGGGTTAGGGTTGTATTGGGTCTGATGTGTGGGTTAGGGTTGTATTGGGTCTGATGTGTGGGTTAGGGTTGTATTGGGTCTGATGTGTGGGTTAGGGTTGTATTGGGTCTGATGTGTGGGTTAGGGTTGTATTGGGTCTGATGTGTGGGTTAGGGTTGTATTGGGTCTGATGTGTGGGTTAGGGTTGTATTGGGTCTGATGTGTGGGTTAGGGTTGTATTGGGTCTGATGTGTGGGTTAGGGTTGTATTGGGTCTGATGTGTGGGTTAGGGTTGTATTGGGTCTGATGTGTGGGGTTGTACTGAAGTGGGGAGGGGGGGGGGGGAGGTGGTATTGCTGGCCACACAAATTATATACACATTATTATATAATATCATATATTGTATAGTAACTTATTATACTGTGAATTTCTCCTCTTTGCCAAGTGCAGTACCAAGTGGAGCCCTTTGGCCGTAGAGCTCGCTGTTTGACAGGAATCACTGATTCTACCTTTAACCCTTTCACTGCCACACGACAGAAGGTTAACCCTTTTACTATCACACAACCGACGGAGCTAATGATGCTAATGATGGAGCATCTCGCGTCGGTTGTGTGATAGTAAAGGGCTAACCTTCTGTAGTGTCACAGTGAAAGGGTTGACCGGCTGTGGCGTGGCAGTGAAACATGATGATATAGTGAACAGTCTCATGGTGATCCACCTGTTAGAGGCCAGTAGCTTCAAACGGGTCTCTTTAATCAACGTAACCAAACTACAAACTGAAATGATAAATGTCTTTAACTACGTCAAAGAGTAATACGTGTGTCCGTCTCTCTCCTTCTGTGTCCTGTGTCGGTGAGTGTGTGTGTGTGTGTCGGTGTGTGTGTGTGTGTCGGTGTGTGTGTGTGTGTCGGTGAGTGTGTGTCGGTGAGTGTGTGTCGGTGTGTGTGTGTCGGTGAGTGTGTGTCGGTCTGTCTGTCTGGACACGGTGTGTGTGTGTGTGTGTGTGTCGGTGTGTGTGTGTGTGTCGGTGTGTGTGTATCGGTGAGTGTGTGTCGGTCTGTCTGTCTGGACACGGTGTGTGTGTGTGTGTGTGTGTGTGTGTCGGTGTGTGTGTGTCAGTGAGTGTGTGTGTGAGTGTGTGTGTGTCAGTGAGTGTGTGTGTGTGTGAGTGTGTGTGTATCAGTGAGTGTGTGTGTGTGTGTGTGTATAAAGTGTGTGTGTCTCTCTGTGTGTGTATATAAAGTGTGTGTCTCTGTGTCCTGTGTCTGTGTGTGTGTGTATATAAAGTGTGTTAGCGCGGTGTGTGTGTGTCCTATGTGTGTGTGTATATAAAGAGTGTGTCTCTCTGTGTCCTGTGTCTGTGTGTGTGTATATAAAGTGTGTTAGCGCGGTGTGTGTGTGTCCTATGTGTGTGTGTATATAAAGAGTGTGTCTCTCTGTGTGTCCTGTGTGTGTGTGTGTATAAAGTGTGTCTCTCTGTGTGTGTGTGTGTGTGTGTGTGTGTGTGTGTGTATATAAAGTGTGTGTATATAAAGTGTGTGTGTGTGTGTGTGTGTGTGTGTGTGTGTGTGTGTGTGTGTGTGTGTGTGT
>NC_140166.1:232159576-232212076 GCF_963971535.1 Notolepis coatsorum | reverse complement strand
CAGTGTCAGAAATAGTGTGTCTGTTACTAGGCTTGAGTAAATTGTAATGAACCAAAGGAGAATATCAATTCTATTTAAAAAAAAAATATCTTTGACTGTAAATAACACCATGCTAAAATTGACCAGACCTGAAAAATCTAAGCAAATGAATAAAGGGAAGATGATTAAACAGAAGGTTTTGTAGATACAGTACTGAATTCTGCCATCTTTTTTATAATGTAAATTTCTCCACCATTTTTCATCATATTGCAACACCGTTTTTTGCAAGACGTTCACAGAAAGGTAGAGAAACTAACTGCGTTCTGTTTTATGGCAATAACGTTCAGGTTTGTGGGAGATAATCCCAAAAAATAAGAGAAATTAAAAAGTAAATCCAGAAGTCGGATGATTGACAGGGGCTATTGTGAGCTGGGTAGGGTAGTTTTTCGAAATTTGAAAGCCCTGAGTCTCTTCCTTCAAAAGACTACACTCACTTTTGGCTGTGCCACTTCCTCCTGTCAATATGCGCCGGTTTCCGACTCAATGCCCTGAGATTTCTATAATCTTATATTTCACTAATAACAGTTAAAATAATTGGTAAACAAACATAATGCTGAAAATATACACTTTTACTGTATATCTCGGGCTTAAGAGGTTAACCCTGTGAGGCCCAAATTAAAAAGAAATTAGCAACTTCTGAGGCCAGAGGGTGGGACATATAAACACATTTACTATCAAATAGCATTGTGAGGCTGAACAACAGGACCAATTGACTATACATGTGCTTAAAGGGGAACTATCTTATAAATGGCTTTTTTCAGTGTTTACCATTGTTTCTTAGCTATGTGGACTTATATTAATAGGATATATGTCTCTAATTCTCATATTGGCGAATTCTTCCAATTCTCCTCTCACAATATTCACCCTCACTGAACTGAGTCATCTGAAAATGTGCATATCTGTGATGTCAGAGATTTCTCAGCTGCATAATAATGTGGCAGTTGATGTGGCAGTTGGCACCAGGCCACACAGTGGTTGGAGCCCAGCCTCAAAACGGCTTAAGATCTTGAGGTAGAAAAATGCGGTTTTTAGTACTTGATTAGAAATACAAAACAATGCATTTTTTTTGAAAAAAACCTAGGTGTTCCATAGACTCACAGGAATTGTGTAAAAGTGCCCAAATAGTGAAAGAAATAGTAAAATAGTTCCCCTTTAACATTTTTTAAATAAACATTATTTTTTTAAATGGCTAAAAGTGATTTTGTAATTTTGCAACCGTGGGTCTCACAGGGTACTTTTAACCCTGTGAGGCCCAAATAAAAAAGACATTAGCAACTTCAGAGGCCAGAGGGTGAGACCTATAAACACATGAAGGGTGCCGTGACTGAAAAAAAAGGTTGAGAAACGCTGGTATATGGTGTGGCTCTTTGTGGTACCACAGTCATTTTTTTGTGGCTCTTAGTCTCTGACTGGTTGGCCACCCCTGTACTAGAGGTAGGGCTGAACTCACACTCTGGCGTCAGTCAGAGACGCCTCGTCCTGCTCCACCTCCTCCATCTCTCTGATCAGCCTGCTCAGGAAGCTCTGAGGCAGGTCCAGCGCCCCCTGCAGGGCCAGGTGCACGGCCAGCGCCTGGAGCACGGCCCCGTTGTAACCCAGGGAACAGGAGTGAGTGAGCATGGCTCCTAGACGAGCAAACTGAGGAGAGAGAGGGAGAGAGAGAGGGGAGGGAGAGAGGGGAGGGAGAGGAGAGGGAGAGGGGAGGGAGAGAGAGAGGGGAGAGGGGAGGGGGAGAGAGAGAGGGAGAGAGAGAGAGAGAGAGAGAGAGAGGGAGAGAGAGGGGAGGGAGAGAGAGGGGGAGAGGGGAGGGAGAGAGAGGGGGAGAGGGGAGAGAGAGAGAGAGAGAGGGGAGGGAGAGAGGGGAGATAGAGAGAGGGAGAGGGGAGGGAGAGAGAGGGGAGGGAGAGGGGAGGGAGAGAGAGAGAGAGAGAGGGAGAGAGAGAAAGGGAGAGGAGAGGGAGAGAGAGAGAGAGGGGAGGGAGAGAGGGAGAGAGAGATAGGGAGAGAGAGGGGGGAGGGGAGGGAGAGGGAGAGAGAGGGAGAGAGAGAGAGAGAGAGAGAGAGGGAGGGGAGGGAGAGGGAGAGAGGGGGAGAGGAGAGAGAGGGAGAGAGAGAGAGAGAGGGAGAGAGAGAGGAGAGGGGAGCAGAGGAGGAGAGGAGAGGAGGGGAGGAGAGGGGAGGAGAGGAGAGGAGGAGAGGAGAGAGAGGGAGGAGAGGGGAGAGGAAGAGAGAGAGGAAGAGAGAGAGGGAGGAGAGGGAGAGAGAGAGGGGAGGGAGAGAGAGGGAGGAGAGGGGAGAGGGAGAGAGAGAGAGAGAGAGAGAGAGAGAGAGAGAGAGAGAGAGAGAGGAAGAGAGAGAGGAGAGGGAGAGGAGAGGGAAAGAGAGAGAGAGGGAGAGAGAGAGAGAGGGGAGGGAGAGAGAGGGAGGAGAGGGGAGAGGGAGAGAGGGAGGAGAGGGGAGAGGGAGAGAGAGAGAGAGATGTTTCATAGCATGATGAGACAACATGAGATTTTCTTTAGGCCAATAATGCAGGAACACTTGATGGTCTTTACTTTAATCTGATGAAATTCTCCAAATCTTTTTTTTAAATTATATTTATTTTTGGGCTTTTTCTGTATTTTTCACCCATCCCCAATTTAGTCGTTATGCCAATTCTCTTCCTGGTCGTTGTGCGCATTGCCCCACTGTCGGTGTGGGGAGGGTGTAGAACTACCACATGCTGCCCTACTGTCGGCCTGGGGAGGGTGTAGAACTACCACATGCTGCCCCACTGTCGGCCTGGGGAGGGTGTAGAACTACCACATGCTGCCCTACTGTCGGCCTGGGGAGGGTGTAGAACTACCACATGCTGCCCCACTGTCGGCCTGGGGAGGGTGTAGAACTACCACATGCCTCCGATACATGTGGAGTCGCCAGCCGCTTCTTTTCACCCGACAGCGAGGACTCTCACCGGGGGAACGTAACGCGTGCGGAGGTTCACGCTATCTCCTCCCAGATCCCCTCCCTGCTGAACAGGCGCCCAAACCGACCAGTAGGAGTCGCTGTTTACTACGACCAGGACACAGACCCCGACCGACCAGTAGGAGTCGCTGTTTACAACGACCAGGACACAGACCCCGACCGACCAGTAGGAGTCGCTGTTTACAACGACCAGGACACATACTAGGGGTGCACCGATGTATCGGTCGGGTATCGGTATCGGCCGATAAGTGCCTTGTTGACTGCAATCGGCCTATCGGCTGTAAGCTCGAATGTGCCGATGGCAGTAGCCGATAAATATCCATCAATTTGTGTCGCGTCAAAAGGCTAAAAAAGTTCAGTCGCGACCTGCACAACGCCGCCCCCGGCCCACACACACACACACAAGCTACTGCATCAAAGTTACTACTTATTATTAACAAGGCATTCGTTTTGTGGCATTAACGTTATATAGTTAGTGTTACACATTCAATAACATCAGCATATTATTTACCCGAACATAGAAAGTAGCAAGCATTACTCCTTCATAGCTCAGTTCCTTCTGTTGCTCACAGAGCCCTGAGTTTTACCCATTCTGCAATCTGTTAATACATTTTTCAATCAGACAAATGTATAGAAAGGCTTTGTTTTATTATTAACATTTGTTGCAGTAAAATCATTATGCCTCGTTTGGTCATCCTGCGGAGCGCTGGTAATCTACTCGCGGTCGGCGGGGAGCTAACGTATTAGCTACGGTAAGTTTGTTGTGCTTCTCGCAAGAAGGTCAATGGCGGCATTCCCGGAAGTAAAAAACGAATAAACGCTTGCCGATTGGTGGTAACAGCAGAGATGGGTGCAAGCGGTGTGACGTAATTGGCAGAATCGACTGTCAATCAAAATTGTTCTGTTGCATTGCATTGGTTGAGAGCTCTGGTTGAGACAATAGTATCCAGCTGCAGCCCGGCAGACCATACTGGGAGAGAGATAGTGCTACATGGCATGGTGGAATTAATTATTATTATTTCTTGATGTTTCCTTTTTTTAAGTAAGTAAAGAGGCCTATGTTTATATCGGTGAGCACAATTTGTAACACAAAAAGAGACGTGTAGCCTATTTATTTAATATTTTATTTATTCATTTTATTATTATTATTTTATTTGTTGCCATGGCTAAAATAATAGTCAAGCATAGGGCTAAAACATTTTCATAAACAATAATATAATGTTTTGTTATTTGGTTATAATAAGGGCTTTTCTATGCATTTGTCTGATTGATAGATTGAGAACTTTATTGACAGATTGCAGAGTGGGTACAATACAGTACAGCTCAGTGGACTGGAGGATGAAGACCAGAAAAAGACTTTCGGCTTTTTTACATAAGGGTCCTCCATTTTCAATTCATCAAAACATTTAGAGACATACAAATATACAGTAGCTTAAAAAAAAAAGAAAAAAAAATTAAAAAAATTTTTTGCCACAAATATCGGTATCGGCCGATTGTGTTAGTTGAACAATCGGTATCGGTGGCAAATGTTCATATCGGTGCATCCCTAACACATACCACTGAGCCACACGGGGAATGGAACCCCTAACCCTGGCAGTGCTAGTGCCTTGCTCTACCGACTGAGCCACACAGGGAATGGAACCCCTAACCCTGGCAGTGCTAGTGCCTTGCTCTACCCACTGAGCCACACGGGGAATGGAACCCCTAACCCTGGCAGTGCTAGTGCCTTGCTCTACCCACTGAGCCACACAGGGAATGGAACCCCTAACCCTGGCAGTGGTAGTGCCTTGCTCTACCCACTGAGCCACACAGGGAATGGAACCCCTAAGCCTGGCAGTGCTAGTGCCTTGCTCTACCGACTGAGCCACACAGGGAATGGAACCCCTAACCCTGGCAGTGCTAGTGCCTTGCTCTACCCACTGAGCCACACAGGGAATGGAACCCCTAACCCTGGCAGTGGTAGTGCCTTGCTCTACCCACTGAGCCACACAGGGAATGGAACCCCTAACCCTGGCAGTGTTAGTGCCTTGCTCTACCCACTGAGCCACACGGGGAATGGAACCCCTAACCCTGACAGTGCTAGTGCCTTGCTCTACCGACTGCCGACGCTCGCTTTTCAATCACCCTCTTAATAACAATATTCGGGTCGGTCCCAAGTAGAAAACTGCAAAATTACTGTATTACTCTGTATTTTACTGTCAAGTTTCAAGTTTCAAGTTTCTTTAATAGTCGTCATACAGAAGTACAGAATACTTTCATACAAAATGCTTCTTTCTGTTACGCTCCAGAGACTGTGTTGGACAAGATAAGTATGAAATAACATACGATAGTATAGCATGTAAAATAGAAGTAAAAATAGAGGTCACAGTGTTCAGTATAGACATATGTACAATGTTCGATGCAGAATAGAAGTAACTGAGTTACCGTACAATATACAATATACTATGCAATGTACTAATATACAATACTATATAGTGCAAAGCAGAAATGGGATGAGGTACAATTTAGGTACAATTTACAGTAAGGTGTACTGAGGTATGGGTTGTAGTGCAAATCCTTTACCAATAAATATAAAGTGTGTTTAGGTGATCTAAAGTGTGGAGAGTGGGTGCTGCAGTGTGTTGTTTGTTTAAAGTGAGTGTGTGCGTGTGGATGTGTGTGCTGTGTGCATTTGATGGTTGTTGCATAGTGTTTATTGTTCGTTGAGCAGCCTGATGGCCTGGGGATAGAAGCTTCTTCTGAGTCTTTCTGTGCTCGCCTTGAGACTCCGGTATCGCTTGCCTGACCGCAGCAGTTCAAAGAGGCAGTTGTTCGGGTGGCTGGAGTCCTTGATGATTCTCTTAGCCTTACCCTTGCACCGCTTGTTGTAAATGTTCTGGGGGGTGGGGAGCCCCCCTCCAAGTGTGCGTTCGGCTGAACGTGTCACTCTCTGTAGTCTGCTTCGGTCTTGTGCAGTGCTATTCCCAAACCAGGAGGTGATGTTGCCGGTCAGGATGCTCTCTATTGTACATGAGTAGAAGTTCTTAAGGATCTTCTGACTGACTTGGAACTTCCTTAGGCGCCTGAGGAAGTAGAGGCGTTGTCGTGCCTTCTTCACAACACTGTCAATGTGTGTGGTCCATGTCAAGTCCTCGGATATGTGGGCTCCGAGGTACTTAAAACTGTTGACTCTCTCAACCGGTGCCCCGTCGATGCTGAGGGGGCTGTAGTCCCTGACCCCCGACCTCCTAAAGTCCACAATCATCTCCTTTGTTTTGCTGACGTTCAGGGAGAGGCAGTTTTCCTGGCACCATCCCGCCAGGACCTTGACCTCTTCCAGGTAGGCCCTCTCGTCGTTGGCAGAGATCAGGCCCACCACCACTGTGTCGTCAGCAAATTTGATGATTGTGTTGTGTTGTCATACACTTTTACTATCATGTAGACTATTCTGCTTTGTGTTTCTGTGTTTACATGTGATGTATTGTATATTGTATACATGCACTTTTATTATGTTCTTGTGTGATGTACCGCACATTTTTATTGCTGTCTGATATATTGCAAAATGTTTTTGCCGTCATCTTGGCCAGGTCTCCCTTGCAAAAGAGATATTGTATCTCAATGGGACTTCCTGGTTAAATAAAAGAAAACACACACGCGCACACACACACACACACACACACACACACACACACACACACACACACACACACACACACACACACACACACACACACACACACACACACACACACACACACACACACACACACACACACACACACACACACACACACACACACACACACACACACACACACACACACACACACACACACACACGTACCCTCTTGACGTCAGCGGGGTCGGGGAAGGCCAGGGCGAAGGGCGCCGACCTCATGGCCCCCCCGTTCCCGAAGGAGCCGCGGCCGTTGAACTGGGCGCGGGCCGGCTGGTAGACGTCGCTGAGCTGCGGTGAGGACAGCTTCCTCAGGACCTGCACCACGCCGTGACCGTAGCCCCGGCCCGGGGCACAGCTGTACTCCTTGGCAAACCTGGACCAGAGAGAGAGAGAGAGAGAGAGAGAGAGAGAGAGAGAGAGAGAGAGAGAGAGAGAGAGAGAGAGAGAGAGAGAGAGAGAGAGAGAGAGAGAGAGAGAGAGGGCATTCAGTGGGGGGTGTGTGCATATTTATTATTTCTGACTTAACCCCTTCACTGCCACACGACAGAAGGTTAACCCTTTACTATCACACAACCGACGGTCGCCGGCTGTCGTGTGGCAGTGAAAGGGTTAACCGTTTTGGTAGTGCGGCCCCGTCCCCCAATTTGGAAAAAGATGATTTTTCCGTCAGTAGTTGAATGAATGAAAAAGTTTATTTTTGAACATGTATTCTCCATATTCCTCCAAACAAATGACGGTATCTAGCTCCGTCAAACAGAACAATCATAACAACAAACATTTTTTACAAGAATTATTTAAAAAACATAAAAAGAAAAAAAGGGAATTATAAACAAAAAGTCAAGAGCAATATGTTTGGTTAGCAGACATGTCCAAAAAAGGAGTAGAGGGAAGCTAAGCTTATTGATCCCTACCCCCTTACATAGTTACGGTTAGGTTATGATTAGGGTTGGTATACAGGTATGGTAAAGGTTATGGTTATGGTGAGAGCACAGCTATAACATGTAGTTGTTATGGTGAAGGTTATGGTGAGAGCACAGCTATAACATGTAGTTGTTATGGTTATATTATGGTATAGCTTACGCTCTGCACTCTAGTGGAACCCTATCCCTTATCAATCTAATACTGAATCATTTTCTTCACATGTACACACCCATCTGCCTGGCCACACCCACAATCATCCGCTCCTCTACATAAGCGGGGACGTGGCCATACTAACAGCTGCTTCCCTATTTTCACCACCGACAAGTGTCTGTATACACCACTTGAGTTTAGTGCCGAAATAGTTGTTGGAAAGGAGCTACGTGGACATTGCATCTTATTTTTCTCTCTCTCGCAAATTTTACGAGAAAAGCTAAGACATAATGTTTGCACCTTCGGAGGGTTTGGACGCTCGCAACGTCACCCTTCACCAGCGCTTCACCATTGCCGTGGGTCATGGGCCGTCTCTGGCTCCGCGGTCGTGGCAGTCAGATACGCCCGGGCGGTGCCCGGTGGTGAGTTTGCCTCTCCAAGGGGCCGTTGAGCCTCCATCTCCCGTGAGACGGCCTGGTTCCGGCCCTGGTTCCCCCGCCAGTGGACAGTCGGCCGACAGCACCTCTGGTGGCCGAGGATTTGCGTCGCAGACTTTTCGCCTCAGCTCACTCTCGTCGTAAGGCGGCGAGCAGCAGCGGTGAACAGCCTAGTTTTAGTGTTGTGCTGGAGCCGGATGAGAGTTCTCTTGCCTCGTCTCCATTTCCGATGGAGACTGAGGATTACATGGAGGGGGCGAGAGCTCTCTTGTTCGAAGCCCCAGTGGAGACGTACCACTCTCCCCCTCGGGGAGTGGCAGGGAGTGTTGCGTCTCCTTGGGGTCCCTTGTACTCCAGGGTTGGGTTAGAACCTCCGACCCTGAGACAAGATGGCCAGCTATCTGCCGGGTCGGATGGTGGCACCCGTGGCAGCCTCCCGTACGTGAGGGACGTGAGTGACGTGGAGGGAGGTACGCAAGGGGAGTTGGCGGCCTCCCGAGCTCATGGCGGCCGCCGCAGCCGCTAATGACGTGGCGTTGCCGCAGACACTGCCAGCACCGGTTCCTGATGACATGATAGGTCATCTCTGGCAACGTCGTCCTGTGAGAGAGACGGGCGTTGTCTGCCCATTCTTCCCAGCGATGGAGGCCTACGTGACACAGGGACAGGTAATCTCCCGCATTGTGGGCCTTACCCCCGCCTACGTGCCAGTCACGCGGGTGGCGGGTTTGGTCCAGGGGCTAAAGGACGGGGTGCCTCGGCTTGATAGCCCGATGGCGTCTATCCTTTGCCCCGAAATGGTGTGGGAGCCGTTGTGAAAGCCTAGGCAGTTGGCTAATTGGAGTGACCAGGTGTACATCGCCACGACTCAGAGCCTAGCTGCAACCTCCAACATCACGCAGCTAGCGCGCTACATGTCGGGGCTGATGGCGGGCGGGTCGCCGCTGCTGGACCTTCGGCGAAGAAGGCCAGGAGTGGAGGGAGTGCCTCGTCCGCTGCAGCCAGCCGCACCACGCCCGGAGGTAACGGTAGGGATCGTCGTGACCAGGCTCCCCAGAACCGTTCCGTGGGGGCAAGCAGCGCTCTGCACGCGGCAGGCGCCGCTAGTGACTCCCCTGTTTACCCCCTCCCCCAACATATGTTATATAGTCGTACTGGCGAATCGCGTCCTGCTCTTCGCCATCGAGATATAACCTATCGATTTTGTTATTAAATATAAAAGTCCCCCCGGGGCGCCCCAGTGGCGAACCACATAGCGCGCTCAGCCGCGACACGGCCGACCCGGGTTAGATTCCCGAACCCGTCGTTATTTGCCGAATGTCTTCCCCCCACTCTGTCTCCCATTCCTCCTCTGTCTCTCTCTACTGGACTGTAGAAATAAAGCGATAAAAACGCCAAAAAATAAATCTTTAAAAAAAAAAATATATATATAAAAGTCCCTCCTGGTGAGGGACTGTTTTTTGTTACAAAATGTGTGTTTATTCACTATATATTGGGGATACGATATATAACCCTCACCTAGCTGTGGGGTTGTGTGTTTGCTTAGGGAGTAGGACAGTTTCTTGTAAATAGTTCTGGTCGCTATATGTGTGCTTAGCAAGGCCTGTGGCTAGCACTCGGTCGAAAGACTTGTCTTCCCTCATCATGAAGAAGACGGTGTTCTTCTTGCAGTAGTAAGAGTGAACTTTACCTTTTTTATCTGAGGGGGTTGTGTGTATTCTGTTACGTTTGGGAAACATGGCATCGAGTCCACAACCAGGTTAGAGTGTTAGCCTACAGAAGTAATCACATATGTAGCTTGTACCGAGGTCTTTGACCCTCTCTTTAAACGTCTGTGTTTTCTCTTTACTTGGTGAAGTATGTAAACACGGGTGACGTATTCACACATGAGCCTAAAGCCTTGTATAAGAACCCGTTTTCACAAACGAGTTTATTGTCTTTGGCTGGCGTGCAAATGGTTGAGCTTATCCTAGTGGATAGACGCTTCTCATGTAGCATGCTAGGTAACTGGTATCATGCGCTGCTTGTTTGTTTTCATCGTATCCGGGGTATGGGGTCATAAGGGGGTGAACTGATAAACACCTCCCCCCTTTTTCTGATTGGCCAGGGGGTTGGACCTCCTGTTCTTCGGTCTTCCTGTCACGCTGTCGGGTCAGCGCATCACAGGGTGGGGAGAGGGTCCCACGCCATATTGGGTCACGGAATTTCCCCGGCCATAAAATACGTCACTGGGCGCGTTTCTATTGGTTGTGAGGCTTCCGTGAGTTTTTTTTCAGGCTCCATGTTGTGGACCGTTGTCATTGTCAAGATTGAGTTATGCGGTGCGTTGGAAACTTTGTTTTCTGCTCTGCTCTCTATTGCATATGTGTTGAGCTTTTGGTCACGTGGCTCAATGTTTACATATATCTTTTCAATTATTACTCATGTGGGAGGTCTCTCTGGGGGTTCCCTGTCTCCTCTCTTTATACAGAGCAGTGTTGAAAGGGTTTTTTCCCTCAGACGCGTCATATGGGGCCCATATCTGTGTCTTTTGGCCAGCTTCCTACCGCTCGTCCCAGGCGGCATGGAGGGAACGTTATCTGGTTTCTTGTTAGAATTACCATTGATGTGTTTTGGGTCTCGACGTGTACATGGCGCTGGCCCTGGGTGCTTCAGTGTGGAACCACGCATGCGCCTTGGTTGCTCATTATAAAAACGGCGTTTTTTGTAGAACGACTGGGATGGAGATTTTATCTCTTCCGAGCGCCAGTGTATTAGGTTAGTCTCGACGAACTCTCGCTCATCTCTGGGGGGAGATGACGGAGTAGATCAAAGCATTGGCGGAGGGGTCTCACGCCCATGGGGTGGGCCACCGGGCACGGTGCGTTCATGTTCTGACCGTCTTGGTGGCGCCCTCCGACACGCGTACCTACCCCCCTCTTAGGACTGGGGATGGTGGCGTGATTAGGACACGGGACTGGTTCTGGTCGCGCCGGACCAGGTCAGTTAACCCTTTGTCCGCCGGGGCGCAGATCTGTTGTTCTGGTACCCTGAAGGACTTTGTGCTTTTTCGGGGGGGAAATGGCGGGTTGGCCCGGGCGTCGCGGGGATTGATGTTATGGAGGTGTGTGTCGTGGTTATGTCACTACGAGTTATCCTTCGCAGTTGCTTGGTCCATATTGTGTTGTACCTTGCGCTGTGCTAAGGGGCCTGGTCCTTCTCCATTATTTTTCGCCCCTCCCTTCCCCTGCTCGGCGGGGCTGGGAGGGGGCTGTCGAGGTGGTTCTATTGTACCCCTCTGGCATCCCTGTGTACGTCCCGGTCCGCCGGGCCCAGGTCCGGACTCGTTCTCGTCGACCTGTTGGCCTGGGTTAACCCCTTCTTGAAAACTGAAACACTTGTACTTCCTGTATAGCCGGTGTATACACGCAGTTGTGTTTCGGAGTTTTTTCTTGGGGGGGTTAAGGAAACAACCGCCTCCTGTTAAACTAAACATAGGGGGGTGGTTGATTCCCTGGTATGTTGGTAGCAGAGTCGACTCTCGGGTTTAGGCCGGGCTTGACCCCGTCTGCCTGTGAGTGTGCCCCCGCACTTTTCATGACGTCTGCCAATCGTGTCAGCCTTCTCTACCTCGACCTCTCTAGGGGGTCGGGTTTTGTGGAGGCTGCGACATGATGCACAGCATACCGAACGCCCCTTCCACCGGGGTGCTGTTCACAGTAGACCCCTTAGGCGCCTGTCTAGTCCGCAGTGCTCCGGGCACAGGTCGAGTTACGCTCTTGACCTGTTGCCAGGATTGAGGGATCAACCTCTTTGGGGGTTGTCTCCCCGGTGCGCCGACTGGCCCCACAGTGTTGTGGGGGTGTAGCCTCTGTAGAGTGCTTCAGGGCGGCGTGCTGTAGGGGGGAAGGGCCTGCTCTTGGATTGGGCCATGTCCGATATGCTGGCGATGTGGGGGTTGGTGTCACTAGTGACCGTCTGGTGGGGTCTCGATGCTACGGCATCGTTGGCCTCACCAGGCCCCCTTTCCGGGGGGTCCTGACCCTCAGGCTGTTCCTGGGGCTGGGTCCTCCTCCGCGCTCCGCTGCTATGGCCTTGCCACAGGGTTGGGTTCTTGACCTATGACCCCGTGATGTTAGGGGCTGTAACAGTTTTTTCTTCCCGTTCGTTCCCTGGTGGCATGTGGGATGCGCGCCTGAGTAGTCGCGGGTCCTTCTCTGTGAAGGTAAGTCCCACGATCTGCTCACCCTGTGCGTTGAGTTGCTAAACCCTCTTCGCACAGTCGGATCCGATTCCCTCCCGTCCCCCTCTAGGGGGGTCCGGGGGCTCGGGTCCTCCCCGGTTCTGATGGTTGTGGGGGGCCTCAGCGGGTACATTTGTCGAGCTTCCGCTCTGCTCAGCTCCTGTGTTCCACTAGAGTGCAGAGCGTAAGCTATACGATAATATAACATACGGTTATCCTATAACCATAGTTATACGAGTATAGCGAGCTCTCTGCACTGACTCACTTGAGGACCCCGTGGTCTTCGCCTTCGGTGGTGAAAGACTTGGGAAGGAGCCGTTAGTGTGGCCACGACCCCGCTTATGTAGAGGAGCGGATGTGGGTGTGGCCAGGCAGATGGGTGTGTACATGTGAAGAAAATTATTCAGTATTAGATTGATAAGGGATAGGGTTCCACTAGAGTGCAGAGCGCTCGCTATACTCATATAACTATGGTTATAGGATAACCGTATGTTATGGTTATGGATAATGTCTACATGACTAAGTCTACTCAATGCACACAGAGAGGAGACTGGTATCTATTTTCTTGTCCCACTCTGGAGAAGACGGTAAGCTAATTTCCCAAAATGTTGGGAGTTTTCCTTTAGGCGATTTATTAACATGTCTATTTGACCATGTCTATTCTAGTTATTTTTTTATTATTATTACTATTACTATTGTTTTATTGCACAATCGAAGCGGGCATGGCCAACCGCATCTCACTGCATGCCCTGGTATGTGTGTGATGAATAAAACTCTTGAATCTTGTGTCTGAGACCTGCGTGCCATGCCCTGCTCCAACGTGTCATTCTATGTATGAAAGGTGCTATATAAATAAAGATTATTATTATTATTAAGGTGTGTGAGACCTGCGTGCCATGTCCTGCTCGTCGAAGCCGGCGCGGGTCAGGAGAGACTCCACCACACAGCGCGCCATGGCCGTGTCATCGCTGTACTCCAGGGTACCTGAGGGACAGACAGACAGACAGACAGACAGACAGACAGAGACAGACAAGACAGACAGACAGACAGACAGACAGACAGACAGAGAGACAGACAGACAGAGACAGACAGACAGACAGACAGAGAGACAGACAGACAGACAGACAGACAGACAGACAGACAAACAGAGACAGACAGACAGACAGACAGACAGACACAGACAAAGACAGACAGAGAGACAGACAGACAGAGAGACAGACAGACAGACAGACAGACAGACAGACAGACAGACAGACAGACAGACAGACAGACAGACAGACAGACAGACAGACAGACAGACAGACACAGACAGACAGACAGACAGACAGACAGACAGACAGACAGACAGACAGACAGACAGACAGACAGACAGACAGAGACAGACAGACAGACAGACAGACAGAGACAGACAGACAGACAGACAGACAGACAGACAGACAGACAGACAGACAGACAGAGAGACAGACAGACAGAGACAGACAGACAGACAGACAGACAGACAGACAGACAGATGGTTAATTCACAACGACTCACAACTAACAGATTCAGATATTGAAGGAGAAGAGCGTTGTAGGATCTACGTCACATCCTTGTTTGCTATTTTAATAAGACCTTTATTATTATTGATAATATTATTAACTTTCCCAGCGAAGCAACATGTATTATAGCTACACTATGCTTGTTAATTATAATAATTAATAATAACGCTGGGTAGCAGTAATGTTGACAGAGATAGTCCGAAGGAGTCGTCTGCCAACAAAGATATTGTAGCATCAAAGAACAGATTTATACACATGTTATTGCTTTATTTAGCCATTTGTGTAAACGTATAGGTAGTTGTTGCGGCATAGTGTATGCATCTTTAATTATTTTACACAATAACAAAACAGACACAGGACAAAAACAGTGCAGTGGAATTAGACCTACGGGTGGTTAAGAGCCCCCTGTCAGCCAATCTGAGGGCCCTGGCGTTGGTATAGGGCAGGGGTGGCCAACCCGCGGCTTGCGAGCCGCATGCGGCTCTTTGCCCGTCAATGTGCGGCTCTTCCATCCATAAAAAAAAATTAAAAAAATTTTTTTTTTATTTTTTTTTTTTTTTAACTTTTTTTTTTTATGTCACTCATTCCATAAGGACGTAGAATAAACATTTACAATTTTTTTTTAAATGGTCCATTTGCATGTTCTTGGTATCTGAATCTAGGGACATATATGGATCAGTGTCAGAAATAGTGTGTCTGTTACTAGGCTTGAGTAAATTGTAATGAACCAAAGGAGAATATCAATTCTATTTAAAAAAAAATTATCTTTGACTGTAAATAACACCATGCTAAAATTGACCAGACCTGAAAATCTAAGCAAATGAATAAAGGGAAGATGATTAAACAGAAGGTTTTGTAGATACAGTACTGAATTCTGCCATCTTTTTTATAATGTAAATTTCTCCACCATTTTTCATCATATTGCAACACCGTTTTTTGCAAGACGTTCACAGAAAGGTAGAGAAACTAACTGTGTTCTGTTTTATGGCAATAACGTTCAGGTTTGTGGGAGATAATCCCAAAAAATAAGAGAAATTAAAAAGTAAATCCAGAAGTCAGATGATTGACAGGGGCTGGTGTGAGCTGGGTAGGGTAGTTTTTCGAAATTTGAAAGCCCTGAGTCTCTTCCTTCAAAAGACTACACTCACTTTTGGCTGTGCCACTTCCTCCTGTCAATATGCGCCGGTTTCCGACTCAATGCCCTGAGATTTCTATAATCTTATATTTCACTAATAACAGTTAAAATAATTGGTAAACAAACATAATGCTGAAAATATACACTTTTACTGTATATCTCGGGCTTAAGAGGTTAACCCTGTGAGGCCCAAATTAAAAAGAAATTAGCAACTTCAGAGGCCAGAGGGTGGGACATATAAACACATTTACTATCAAATAGCATTGTGAGGCTGAACAACAGGACCAATTGACTATACATGTGCTTAAAGGGGAACTATCTTATAAATGGCTTTTTTCAGTGTTTACCATTGTTTCTTAGCTATGTTGACTTATATTAATAGGATATATGTCTCTAATTCTCATATTGGCGAATTCTTCCAATTCTCCTCTCACAATATTCACCCTCACTGAACTGAGTCATCTGAAAATGTGCATATCTGTGATGTCAGAGATTTCTCAGCTGCATAATAATGTGGCAGTTGATGTGGCAGTTGGCACCAGGCCACACAGTGGTTGGAGCCCAGCCTCAAAACGGCTTAAGATCTTGAGGTAGAAAAATGCGGTTTTTAGTACTTGATTAGAAATACAAAACAATGCATTTTTTTTGAAAAAAACCTAGGTGTTCCAGACTCACAGGAATTGTGTAAAAGTGCCCAAATAGTGAAAGAAATAGTAAAATAGTTCCCCTTTAACATTTTTTAAATAAACATTATTTTTTTAAATGGCTAAAAGTGATTTTGTAATTTTGCAACCGTGGGTCTCACAGGGTACTTTTAACCCTGTGAGGCCCAAATAAAAAAGACATTAGCAACTTCAAAGGCCAGAGGGTGAGACCTATAAACACATGAAGGGTGCCGTGACTGAAAAAAAAGGTTGAGAAACGCTGGTATATGGTGTGGCTCTTTGTGGTACCACAGTCATTTTTTTGTGGCTCTTAGTCTCTGACTGGTTGGCCACCCCTGGTATAGGGGGTGAGGAGGTCTGCTAGGTAAGCAGGGGCCTTACCATTAAGGGCTTTGTAGACCAATAAGAGGACCTAGTATCTAGTATCTGGACGGGGCCCCTCTTGGATGAACACACTCCTCACCGTTAGGGATGGTACCAAATTCGGTACTTTTGAGGTACCGAACCGAAACACGTCGGTACTACCGTATCGATTCAAGTGAGATACAGAAAAAATTACTTTTTTTTCTTTCCATGTCAACGTTCACACGCACAATATATGCTTACCTAGGATTTGACTCGATTCAACAACAAAGCAGTCGGAGCAATGACAAGCCGAAAACGGTCAAAATTGTAGTTATTTGAAGTTTGGATTTTTTTCCTTCACGACTGAGGTAGGTAAATTACATTTCTTGAGACTAAAGTACCGAAAAAAAGGTACCGTTGGGTACCGGTATCGATTCACAGGTACCGGTACCGTATGGGTTCAAATGTGAAAGGTACCCATCCCTCCTCACCGTCCCCCTTGGTGTCGTCGTCGAGGCCCGCCAGGTGCTGCAGCACGCTCTCCATGGGCACCTCCTCCGCGCCCTCAAACTCGCCCCCGACGCAGTCCCCCAGCACGGCCCCCACCAGGGCTCCCCGGAACCGGGACAGCGAGGCGGCTGCACCCCCCCCTCCTCCTCCTCCTCCTGCACCTGATCGATGGATGACTTTATTTAACAGATTGCAGAATGGGTACAATAATACAGTACGGCTCAATACACACAATTGTTAAGGGGATGCAGACCAGAGAAAGACTTTCGTCTTGTTTACATCAGGGTCCCCCATTTTCAATTCATCAGGACATATATGACACACATGACATACAGATAGACAGTACTGCTACATCTATACATTTATGACATACCAGATTTGCAAATACAGTACAGTTTGTGATACAAAAAGAGTCTAAAAAAGAGAGTATATACATTTGACGAAGAAACTGTACATTGGAGGAGGTGGGGTGTTTACATCAGGGTCCCCCATTTTCAATTCATACTGACATTAATGACACACACGTGTAGTATATATACAGTACCGTTTCATCCAGACATATTTATGACATGCAACAAGACACACAAATATATACAGTACTAGTGTTTAATAAGAGAAAGAGATGATAAAACACCTCCTCCCGTCGCCCGCAGCGCCGTCACCGTCATCATGGCCATCGATCTGGCGACGCGACCGTGATTTGGAATCAATAATCAGTCCGAGCTGCAGGTCGCAGACGCCGAGCTGTCCGGGCAGACAGACAGACGGACGGACAGAAGAAGACACAGATGTCAACAACACAAGTCCCTCCTCCTCCTTCTTCTTCTTCTTCTTCTTCCTGAACACCTTCCGGTCCGACCTTTGACCCCCCCCCCTCCCCGGAGGTAGATACCGTAATGACGGCAATACACGCGACACGTGTTTTTGAGTTGTGAACTTGTGATTATTTAATCATCATGTACTAACAACATACAACTCGTGTGTGTGTCGAGTTAATAAATCAAGTTGTCATGAGAAGTACACTTGTGTTTTCACGACGAACCGGTGTTGGGGGACCCTGATGTAATCAAGATGGACGTCTTTCTCTGGTCTGCATCCCCTTAACAATTGTGTGTATTGAGCCGTACTGTACTGTACCCATTCTGCAATCTGTTAATAAAAATGTTCATTCATTCATTAATTCATCATTAATTCACTGTTGCTCCGCTACACCGGGCTTTACGGTAACACCGCGCCGCGCGGTCAGAAGAGAGCTCGAGTAGGGTCCAGCTGCAGCGCCGGAGAATCCTCTCACTGGGCAAGCGTGTGGCAGCCACAGAGAGCGCGCGCTTGATTGATTGATTGAAAACTTTATTAACAGATTGCAGAATGGGTACAATACAGTACGGCTCAATACACACAATTGTTAAGGTGATGCAGACCAGAGAAAGACTTTCGTCTTGTTTACATCAGGGTCCCCCATTTTCAATTCATCATATGACACACACGACATACAGATAGATAGCATTGGCTAGACGCGCAGTCATGAGCAGTCGCATTACAGAGAGCTCTCACCATCGATCCAAAACAACAAGGTTTTGTGCACATTTTCTCCTCCTCATAATATGGATTACGGATTTATACCTCAATTCATCAATGAAGCAACATCTAACAGAAGTGGAGAGAAGTGAAAACGGATTTTACGAGACCCACAGTGACTTCTACCTTCTCAATGGCTCTGAAAAGAAACATCTACACGTCGGAACGGCGGCTATACACACGCTACTAACAGCGAGCCCGGCACGTAAGAACTTACCCCCGAATGGCAGATTGGACCGTAGGACCATGATCATCCTGGTTCTACTACTTTCGGGAGACATTCATTTAAACCCAGGCCCGGTCTTGACCAGAACTCAGGCGAGAAGACTTGGTCTGGCAGCGCAAGAAGCGAAGGTGGTTTCCATCGCGACCAACAACAACTCGACCCGTGGCAACATCCACTGCGCGGACGGCAACTGTTCCCCAATGACGCCGCAGCAGACGAGCACACGTGAGGCAGAGACGAGAGGAGGTGAACCGAGGGTCGAAACCATGACGACCAACTCGACGCGGGATTTAAACATCTCGACGCCCGATAGCCGGCTAGCTAGCAGAGCTAACAACGGAAACATCCAGGAACGAGTCCTTTGTTGTTCCAACACGGCGCGGGACCCGACACCCCCCTCCCCCCTTCTTTGTTGTTCCAGCACGGAGCGGGACCCGACCACCCCCTCCCCCCTTCCCACCCTCAACACCAAAGCCCCCCAGCCCCACACAGAGGAACAGATCACAAACGAACAATACTTCGAACCTGCCAACATAAATGAAATAACCAACGCCAATGGACTGAACATTTTTCACATTAACATTAACAGCTTAAAAAACAAATTGGATGAAATCAAACAATTATTCATAAATGGTAAGGCAAACATACTGTGCTTCTCAGAAACTAAGCTTGACGATTCTGTAAAAGATCCAGAGATAGAGATTGAGAACTACTCAATAATTAGGAATGATAGGAACAAACATGGAGGTGGTGTCTGTATGTACATACACAAGGACACCAAATTCATCAACAGAAATGACCTGAATCATAAATCAATTGAAACTGTATGGGTGGAAATCCTATTCGAAAGGGCGAAATCCCTACTGGTTGGCACAGTCTACAGGCCGCCAGATCATAGTGACTTTTATGATACACTGGATGGGTGTTTAGCTGGAGTTGAGGATGTAGACAAAATTCTTATTGGAGACTGGAACACGGATATGCAACGAAAAGATGCACCCGTCTTCAAGTCATTCAGTAGGTTTTGTGATCTGCACGGCCTCAGCCAGCTAATCACCCAACCCACACGTGTATGTGAATCAACTCAGACTACCATTGACCTCATTCTGACCTCCGACAAGTCCAAGATCTCCAAGAAAGGGGTTATAGCATGCGGGTTAAGTGATCATTATATGATATTCTGTACCCGCAAAAAACTAAAACAAAAGGCTGGCTGCCACAAAACAGTCACATCTAGAGACCTCAAAACCTACTCTAGCGAGGCCTTTAACCTTGAACTGGAGAGCCTGGACTGGTCAGATGAACTCAATGGTACACTGGTTGAAGAAACATGGCTTGGTTTCAAAACCAAATTCTCAACAATACTAAACGACATGGCCCCCCTAAGAACCACCAGGGTAAAAAATCGCGCTGAGCCGTGGATGCACTCCGAAATACTGGCCGCTATGAAAACCAGAGACAAAAAATGCTCTGAGTTTCGTAAAAGTCAGTCAAAGCTTACTAAAAGCACGAGCAGTGAACTCCAAGCCCACGTGACTGAACTCAAACTAGAAAGAAACAGACTAAGAAACGACGTAAACTCCATGATCAAAACTGCAAAAAAGAATTTCATCAATGACAAAACAGAGGAAAACAAAAACAAACCACGTGAACTTTGGAAATTACTCAATAATCAACTAGGATGCAGTAAAAAACTTAAAACCAGATTCTCAAACATAAACATAAAAACGGACAACACGCTCATCACAGACAAGCTGGATGTAGCCAATTACTTAAACATTTTCTTCACAAACATAGCCACAACACTGGTAAACAAACTACCCTCCCACTCAGGGCTTTATGGGGTAGAACACATAGTAGCTTACTACAAAAACCTAGGGGTCCGCAAGGACGACTTCAAGCTGGAAATGGTAACAACAGATGAGGTACTCAATAAACTGAGCGCCCTCCAACCTAACAAGGCCACTGGCCATGACAACATCCCCTCCAAATTCCTCAGAGACTCAGCAGCCGCCATCACCCCAATCATCACACACATAATAAACCTCTCCATAAAACAGGGACACGTCCCCAAGGACTTCAAAATTGCGAGGGTGACCCCTCTGCACAAAAAGGGCAGCAAATTAGACCCAGGCAACTACCGCCCTGTTTCTATTCTCACCTCCATCTCGAAAGTCATGGAAAAAATAGTCTACGAACAGGTCGAAAAGTACCTAGCGGAAAAAAATCTAATCTACGAATTCCAATCTGGCTTCAGAACATCCCACTCCACTGACACATGCCTTCTCTATTTGAATGACCACATCAAACAAGAGGTGGACGCAGGCAAATACTGCGGCATGGTCATGCTGGACCTACAAAAGGCCTTTGACACGGTCAATCACTCCATTCTGATTGACAAGCTAAAAGCAATTGGTTTTGATAGTCTATCAGTGAGCTGGATGCAATCCTACCTTGAGGGGAGGGAACAGATGGTGGAGGTAAACGGTACCCTATCCCCCCCCCTCACAGTGAGCTGTGGTGTTCCACAAGGAAGCATACTAGGACCGCTACTGTTCCTAATTTATGCAAATGACATGTCGTCAGCTTGTGACTGCAACTTGTTCCTGTTTGCGGACGACTCAGCCCTGCTGGTCTCTGACAAGAACAAGTTACAGGTTGAAAAAACCCTCAGCTCGGAACTAGGCAGAATCTGCATATGGCTCGCTGATAACAAACTATCATTACACATGGGCAAAACAGAGTCCATTCTCTTCGGTTCAAATAACAAACTCAGCAAGACCGACGGCTTCTCAGTTACAGTGGGTGACAATATTGTCACAAGGAAAGATGAAATTACCTACCTGGGTTCCATCCTAGAGGCTAATCTCTCCTGTGACAAAATGGCATCCAATGTAATAAAAAAAGTCAACCAACGAACTCGATTCTTGTACCGGATCTCCTCTCTGGTAAACAAGAATACCCTGAAGACTCTGGCAGGAGCACTCATTCAGGGGTACTACGACTATGCTTGCACCTCATGGTACCAAAGCACCTCAAAGGCGCTAAAAACAAAATTACAAACATCTCAAAACAAACTGGTCAGACTACTGCTTGACCTTACTCCTAGAACCCACCTCACCCCTGCCCACTTTGACAACCTAGGATGGCTTAGAGTAGATGACAGAGTACAGCAACTTGCAATGGGCCTGGTCTACAAGATACACTACACGACCAAGGTACCCATGTACATGGCAAAATACTTCCCAACGGTCAGTGAATACCACGATCACAACACCAGAGGGAGCTCCACAAATCATGTTAAACCCAGATTCGGCTCAAATAAGGGACTAAACACGTTTCGCAATTATGCCACATCAATGTGGAACGCCCTACCCAAAGCTGTAAAGGAATGTGGATCACTACCCACTTTCAAAACCTCTCTCAAGAGACACCTACGGGAGACTGCAATTCAACACTGGCCCCTGTAAATATCCTAACCCAACCCCCTCCAATGTACAGTCATTTACCTAGTATGGTTGTCAATAGTCCAATGTACAATTTTGTTTGTTTGTACAGAGTCTCCCCCCCCTCAATGTACAGTTTTGCTTGCTTATACAGTGTGCCCCCCCCCCCCCCCCCCCAACCACCTCCAATGTAAATTACCCAGTATGGTTGTCAATATCCCAGTGTACCCAACCCCCCCCACCCAACCTCCTCCAATGTACAGTTTCTACGTCAAATGTATATACTCCCTTTTCTTGACTCCTTCTGTATCACAAACAGTACTGTATTTGCAAATCTGGTATGTCATAAATGTATAGATGTAGCAGTACTGACTATCTGTATGTCATGTATGTCATATATGTCCTGATGAATTGAAAATGGGGGACCCTGGTGGAAACAAGACGAAAGTCTTTCTCTGGTCTGCATCCCCTTAACAATTGTGTGTATTGAGCTGTACTGTATTGTACCCATTCTGCAATCTGTTAATAAAGTTTTCAATCAATCAATCAATCAATAGACAGTACTGCTACATCTATACATTTATGACATACCAGATTTGCAAATACAGTACTGTTTGTGATACAAAAAAATCCAGAAAAAGAGAGTATATACATTTGACATAGAAACTGTACATTGGAGGAGGTTGGGTAGGTGGGGTGAATGAATGAATGAATGAATGAATGAAAACTTTATTGAACAGATTGCAGAATGGGTACAATACAGTACGGCTCAATACATACAATTGTTAAGGGGATGCAGACCTGAGAAAGACGTTTGTCTTGTTTCCATCAGGGTCCCCCATTTTCAATTCATATAGACATTTATGACATACACAACATACATGACATTTATGGCATAGGGACATATAGGTATTTAGTACTGATACATTTGTGACATAAGCGGTATTCAAATATACAGTACTGTTACCCCTAGATCCTGACAGAGTATATACATATGATGGGGAGGGGACTGTACATTAGGAGGGGGTGGGTGGGTGGGAGAGAAATATACATACAGCGGGGAGGGAATATATAATGAAACGCTTAGCAGAGTTCGGTGATGTGAATGGAAACTGTCAAGTTGATCAACCGATTTTGAGTATATGGGGCATGGGACTTGAGCAATTTTTTTTTTATTTTTTTTTAAAATAACTAAATAGTTACTTTTCACAGTAACTCATTACTTTTGGGTGTAAGTAACTAGTACAGTAACGAAGTTACTTTGAAATGAAGTAACTAGTAAAGTAACTGAGTTACTATTTTTCAGTAACTAGCACAACACTGGCCTTGGTACAAGAGCTACACATGTAAACGTCTGTAGGCCAACACCTAACCCAGTTGTGGATTCAATGCCACGTTTACTCAAACGTGAAAACACGATACACACAACCCTCTATCACAATAAAAAAGGGCAAAAAGTTCACTCTCACTACTGCAAGAGGAACGCCGTTTTTTATGATGAGAGAAGACATAAGTCCTCGATCAAGTGCTGGTCACAGGCCTTGCCAAGTCTACATAACAGCGACCAAACAATTTTCAGAGAAAACTGCCTCTCTCTAAGCAAGAGCACAACCCCAGCAGAAGCTGAGGGATTTACACCGTATCCCCAAAAATATAGTGAATCAACACACATTTTGTAAACAAAGGGCCAGGGGCAAACCGGGGAATAACTTCACCCACCCCCTCACCATCTCACCCCTGATACGACGCCAAATGAAACAACAGAGCCGTGATACCAGGCGCATGGCGCGCCAGATGAAGCACATACCTGTAGAGTAAAGCTTTACATCATGCACGCCAGCCACAGCCGATAACCTCGTTTGAAAACAGGTTTCCCACAGCCCTGCTTATGTGTGAAAACTTGCCACTCGTTATTTTCATCATTACCCTTAAGTAAAGAATAACAAGCTAAGAGAGGGACTCAGGCCCTTCATCACATGCCACTATGTACAGCGTTGTAGGGTAACACCCAGCCAGTTGTGGACTCAGCCACGTTGTCTAAACGTTACATGAACACACACAACTTCTCGTCATACAACAAAAAACCCAGTTCATTTTTACTCATGTAAAAAACAACAGTGTTTTCAGGTAGAGAGAAGACATAAGCCTTGGCCAATGCTAACCTAAGCTATACAAAGCGACCAAGACAATTTTCACACCACACATCGTATCTCCAAATGTAGTGAAGCAACATGTTTAGTTTAAACAAAGACATCGTTATTAACCAAAACATTCGGGAGGGGGAGGAAGGAAGAGTGGAGCAATGTCCTACGGACATCTTACCTGCACCTACGAACGCAGGACGAAAGGCCGCAACACAGGTTGGTCTACCACGTTGACAAAGGCCTCTCGCTGGCAAGGCCAGAAGAGGCAATGGCTGGAGCCTCGCTCCGGCGTGACGCCCCCCCTCCTGCAGCCGGTCATGGTGCAGGCCCGACGACATCTTCTGCCAGAGATGACGTCGTATAGTCCGAGTGCCAGGGCCCGCTATCCTCACGACTAGCGCCAATGGCTGTAGCATAAGCTAAACAGCTAACTCTAGGCTAACTGATAGCATCAAGCTAACGTTTCTAGCCGAGCGTAGCCGCCAGCTAACGCAGTGGCAAGCTAAGCGGCTACTACTGAAAGCTGTACAACGTGAGAAATAGCAATACAGGCCAACACTTCAGACAGCCACTGTCTTTTCCTCTTTTTATCTGAAGAAAAAAGGGAAAAAGGCAACACACGCCCCTCTTTAGAATGGTGTTTATCAGACACAGCGGTATCGGCAGCAAGCCCCTTGTTGTACGCGAGCTCGGAGACATTCTCATAACGAAACACCAAGCCCACCCCCCTCGCGCCGGGTGTTTTTCATCTTGAAAAGCGGGGCCAGCACGGCGGCAGAGGGTATCCGTTTGTCCAGAGACCCGGGGAATTTAACCGCAGATTCGGAATCACGGTCCCAGGAAAACAAAGCTACGACTTCACTGAGGACGAGATAATGTTATCGTGGGGCATCAGACTAGAACCCCCTCCACGCCGCTAAGGGGCAGCGAAAAGGATTCTAGCCTGGAGCCGACCTTCGTAAGCTGTGCAGTTGTCCCCCCACAACTGACACACCTGGCGCCCGCGTCGCAAAAAACATCACCCGCCCAGAGGGGCCGTCAGCCCTCACACAGCCGACCGCCTCTCAAGCATAGTGTCCAGCTGCAGAGCTGGAGACAATGCCGGCGGGGATTGCTCAGCGACGTGCGCCCCTAATGCGAAGCGCCGGTGGAGGTCAGAATGATCATTATCTTCTAGACACCCCGGTGGCGAAGACATTATCGCTGTATTTCCTCGAAAAATTGTGAGAGAGAAACTGTGCAACTGTACAAGCAAAACTGTACATTGGAATATTGACAAAACCATACTTGGTCATTTACTGTACATTGGAGGGGGTTGGGCTAGGACATTTACAGGGGCCAGTTTCGAATTGCAGTCTCCCGTAGGTGTTCTTTGAGAGTGGTTTTTGAAAGTGCTTGCCCCACAGGTCTGAGAAGAGGACCTGCACATTTTACTCGTTCCCGAAACTCCTCTACATGCCCCGATTTAAAATGGTTCACGACGACAGTAGACATAATGCTAACGTTAGCGGGGTAACGAAACGTTAGCTAGCAAGTTTGGTACTATCAGCTGCCCGTGATGGGGAAAAGGCGACAGCCTAACAGACCAATAGCGGCTGTGTACTGAACAACAGATAAGTGTAGTTTTTTTTTTTATTAAAAAAAAAAATTCAAAACCTTATAACTACCTTTGTTTCAACCAAAAATGCTTAAACAATCATGTTAGTGGTAGAAGAGAACTCATTTTGCGCTACTCTGCGAAGCTGCAGCTGGACCCTACTCTACGGCGCTGCAGCTGGATCCTACTCTGCGGCGCTGCAGCTGGACCCTACTCTGCGGCGCTGCAGCTGGACCCTACTCTGCGGCGCTGCAGCTGGACCCTACTCTGCGGCGCTGCAGCTGGACCCTACTCTGCGGCACTGCAGCTGGACCCTACTCTGCGACGCTGCAGCTGGATCCTACTCTGCGCCGCTGCAGCTGGACCCTACTCTGCGCCGCTGCAGCTGGACCCTACTCTGTGGCGCTGCAGCTGGACCCTACTCTGCGCCGCTGCAGCTGGATCCTACTCTGCGCCGCTGCAGCTGGATCCTACTCTACGCCGCTGCAGCTGGATCCTACTCTGCGCCGCTGCAGCTGGACCCTACTCTGCGGTGCTGCAGCTGGACCCTACTCTGCGCCGCTGCAGCTGGACCCTACTCTGCGCCGCTGCAGCTGGACCCTAGGAAAAATCTGCATATGGCTCGCCGACAACAAACTATCATTACACATGGGCAAAACAGAGTCCATACTCTTCGGTTCAAATAACAAACTCATGTAGCAGCCTGAATATTCTACAAAGTATTCAGTAGTGCTAACTAACTGTTACTTTCCCTGTGTGTGTGTAACGTGTGATTAACAGTGTTCCTTTGGATAGCTTAACAGTGTTCCTTTGGATAGCTCGCCCATCTAACGACGAGGTGAGGTGCTACTCTTCTCCGGCTGCAGTATGGATTACTAACAATAACATTGAGCCCTTTTCCCTTTCTGGAGCGGTCCTTGAGTGGGACCAGTGGAGGTTGCCAGCAGGGGGCGGAGTGGCAGTGGTGGCAGGTGGAGCGGTGGAGAGAGGAAAGCAACGAGGAAGAGGGAGTTACCTGGGAGCGAGAGTACCAGGAAGCTCTCTTCGGCGTTGGACTTGACCGTGATCAGTCGCAGTCACAGCGGGTGTGTGCTTTGGAATAGCCCCGTTGAAGAAGTTATGAAGGAGAGCCCCGTTGGAACGAGCAACGGGTGATAAGAAGTACTTGCTAGTTGACGGGTTATCCTAGAAGTACGGGCGGGTACTCAAACGAGCCCGTGGAAGAAGTGATGTTGAAAAGCCCTGTTGGAACGAGCAACTGGTGACAACAAGTACTTGCTAGTGACGGGTTATCCTAGAAGTATCAGCGATAGTGTGTGAGTAAGAGATACAGAACCGAAGGACTAACGTCTAGAGTTAACGAGACTAACGTCGGACAGGAGAGGGCATGAGAGAGAGCCCGACAGGAGGGGGCCGGCAAAGAGAAAGCCCGAACGGAGAGGGCCTGATAGGAGAGAGCCCAAAAGGAGAGAGCCCGACAGGAGAGAGCCGGACAGGAGGGGGCCTAAAAAGAGAAAGCCCGAACGGAGAGGGCCTGACAGGAGAGAGCCTGAGAGGAGAGAGCCTGACCAGAGAGAGCAGGAGAGAGAGCCCGACAGGAGGGGGTCTGAACAGAGAAGGGCCGACCAGAGGGGGCCTGAACAGAGAGAGCCCAACGGGAGAGAGCCCAACAGGAGAGAGCCCGACAGGAGAGAGCCTGACCGGAGAGAGCCTGCTCAGAGAGAGCCAGACAGGAGAGAGCCTGCTCAGAGAGAGCCAGACAGGAGAGAGCCTGCTCAGAGAGAGCCCGACAGGAGGGGGTCTGAACAGAGAAGGGCCGGTCAGAGGGGGCCTGAACAGAGAGAGCCCAACGGGAGAGAGCCCAACAGGAGAGAGCCCGACAGGAGAGAGCCTGACCGGAGGGAGCCGGACAGGAGGGGGCCTAAGCGGAGAGAGCCCGAAAGGAGAGGGCCCGAGGAGAAAGAGCCTGACCAGGGAGAGCAGGAGAGAGAGCCCGACCGGAGGGGGTCTGAAAAGAGAAGGGCCGGCCAGAGGGGGCCTGAACAGAGAGAGCCCAACGGGAGAGAGCCCAACAGGAGAGAGCCCGACAGGAGAGAGCCTGACCGGAGGGAGCCCGACAGGAGGGGGCCTAAACGGAGAGAGCCCGAAAGGAGAGGGCCTGAGGGGAGAGAGCCCAACAGGAGAGAGCCCGACAGGAGAGAGCCTGACAGGAGGGGGCCTGAACAGAGAGAGCCCAACAGGAGAGGGCCTGAGAGGAGAGAGCTTGACGGTGGAGACCGGGACCTCTGGAGGCAGAGCTACCACCGAGGTTTCCGACCAGGAGGTCAAGGAGGCGAGGACAGCCCAGAACAGGGGCCTCGTCGGCGTCGCTACCGGCGCAACTTTCAATACCGGCGCAGACGCTCCCCGGCAGGTGTCAAACCGGACCTAGAGGGTGGCAATGGGAACGTCGGGAGGACGTCAGGAGAGGTAAAATCAGTCCCCTCAAACGAGGATGGAGAAGACGGCGGAGACGGGGGCGAGGAGGGCGCCGCGGGCGGCTCCTCAGAGGCCTCGGCGGGCGAAGCCGTGGCCAAGGGCCTACCAACAGAGACAGACGGATCTGACGCAGAATCAGATGCAGGGGAGGTTGGACGAACCTGGCCCCAGAGGAGCACCAGGGGTCGGCTACCCGCTCGGTATCGCCAGGACTACGTGCTGAAGAGTGTGGTTGTAGAACAGTGTGTGAAACTAATGGAACAATGTGTGAAACAGGGTCTAAGGACCGTTTTCATGTCATTAAACTGGTTTCATTGAGTAACTTGCAGAGGACTTGGCAAGTTTAAAGTGGGGGGAAATGTAGCAGCCTGAATATTCTACAAAGTA
This sequence comes from Notolepis coatsorum, assembly GCF_963971535.1. Classification (NCBI taxonomy): domain Eukaryota; kingdom Metazoa; phylum Chordata; class Actinopteri; order Aulopiformes; family Paralepididae; genus Notolepis; species Notolepis coatsorum. Next base: position 232,183,639 of record NC_140166.1, on the reverse strand, counting down.
TTCAGTAGTGCTAACTAACTGTTACTTTCCCTGTGTGTGTGTAACGTGTGATTAACAGTGTTCCTTTGGATAGCTTAACAGTGTTCCTTTGGATAGCTCGCCCAGTCTAACGACGAGGTGAGGTGCTACTCTTCTCCGGCTGCAGTATGGATTACTAACAATAACATTGAGCCCTTTTCCCTTTCTGGAGCGGTCCTTGAGTGGGACCAGTGGAGGTTGCCAGCAGGGGGCGGAGTGGCAGTGGTGGCAGGTGGAGCGGTGGAGAGAGGAAAGCAACGAGGAAGAGGGAGTTACCTGGGAGCGAGAGTACCAGGAAGCTCTCTTCGGCGTTGGACTTGACCGTGATCAGTCGCAGTCACAGCGGGTGTGTGCTTTGGAATAGCCCCGTTGAAGAAGTTATGAAGGAGAGCCCCGTTGGAACGAGCAACGGGTGATAAGAAGTATACTTGCTAGTTGACGGGTTATCCTAGAAGTACGGGCGGGTACTCAAACGAGCCCGTGGAAGAAGTGACGTTGAAAAGCCCCGTTGGAACGAGCAACTGGTGACAACAAGTACTTGCTAGTGACGGGTTATCCTAGAAGTATCAGCGATAGTGTGTGAGTAAGAGATACAGAACCGAAGGACTAATGTCTAGAGTTAACGAGACTAACGTCTAACGTTAGCGGGTTATAGTAGTTACTGTGTGCGGTGTATTAGTATGCTGCTAGCGGCTCCGTCTGACTTGAGTAGACTACTGGGCGCGCGGCGCTGAAGAGACCGGTGGTATAGCCAGCCACGTTGCCACCGATATAGCAGGAGGGTGCATTCGCACCCAAAGCTTAGCTGTGTTTAGGGTAGCAACAGTATTAGCTCGCGCGACAGCAGCAAGCCAGCAACAGCCAGCGGTGGACGTCTCCCAGACGGTACAGAGGACGCCTCTTCCCACCAGCAGAGGACGCCATCCAGCACACTCCTCCAGCTAACCACTGCCTATGCTGTTCGTCCAGCCTGCTGGCTGTGCTCGCGGGATCGCTGACGCCATCTTGTCACCTGGACGAGTGGTGACAAGGGTGGGTCCGCCATCTTGGCTAAGTACTAACAATACCACGTGTATCAACAGCAACGTCCATTCAAGTGAACGCTAACAACCAGTGTCTAAGGGGTACCCCGAACAATTTAAGCCGGCTTAGGTTAGGTTTTCTTTTGGTAACGTGGGCCCACATTTACTTGGTTTTATTTTGTTATTGATTATTTGATAATTTGGTTATTTGAATTCCCAATGTTTCTCTACTTCATGCCTGGGTTCCCCTAGGACAAGCGGGGTGTTTTAATGTATTGAGCACGCGGTGCCTATGGTGGGAAGAGCTTCCCCTACATTATAACAGTGAGAGCACCCGGTGCCAATTATGAATAAAGGACAGTGTTAATTGTAATGGATAACATGCCCAGGCTTCAGTAAAAGTAGACTTGATTGGGATCATTGTCTGTGTGTCTGTTTCTTCCGTTTTCCATTTGCTATTCTAACCCCTGGGTAAATATTGTGACTGCATAATTATTTAACCCTTACACCCCATTCACAGAATAGCATTTGAAGGGTCTATACAGGTGGTCAAGGAAGGGTACTGCTTAAAGGGAAGCCCAATAATACTATTGAACTGACAGTCACTGGGTGTGGGAGGGCTGTCGGAGGTACTGGGGGAAGTGAGGGTGCCTGGGGAGCTACTGCTGACCGCCTTGGAAGGCGAGGGAGACCAGAGTACCAGTCCCCAGGTTAGTAAATCCTGGAAACGGTAGTCAATGCATTCATCACTTCACGCCTTGACTACTGCAATGCCCTCTACACCGGCATCAGTCAGGCAGCCATGTCCCGCCTCAAAATGGTCCAGCACTCTGCAGCTAGGTTCCTTACCGGCACCAGAAAGAGAGAGCACATCACACCAGTCCTAGCCTCCATACACTGGCTCCCAGTCCCACTTAGAATAGACTTCAAAATCCTCCTCCTCACCTTTAAGGCACTATCGGGTGCAGCACCCCTATACATCACCGAGCTCATCACCCCCTACGCAGCACCCAGGTCACTAAGATCCTCCAACCAGGCTCGGCTGGTCCCCCCCCGCACCAGACTCAAAAAGAGAGGCGATCGCTCCTTCAAGGCCGTGGCCCCCAAGCTATGGAACCAGCTTCCCCTGGAGATCCGATCTGCCCCCTCGCTGGAGACATTTAAGGCCCATCTAAAAACCCACTTCTATTCCCTGGCCTTCAATAAACCCTGATTCTCCCACACCCTAACTCACACACTCCCATGTAATTTTATCCTGCCCCCTCCCTCTTGTATCTCTTCTTATGCTCCTCTGTCCCCTGTGTGCTACTGTACTTTGTGTTCCCCTATCCGTGTGTTGTCCTACTGTCCTACTCTCTGAATGTACTGTCTTGTCCTGCTGTGCCTTTTAGTATTTTTGTATTTGTGTATTTTATATTAGGACATTGATTTTAAGCTTTGATTGTACAGCACTTTGGTTGGCTCTTGTGCTTTTAAACGTGCTATATAAATAAATTACTTGACTTGACTTGGGCCCCATCCACTCCAGCTGCAAGCCCTCCAGAACGACGTTCCGGGCCAAAGACGGGGGTACTTATAGGTCCAATACTATAGTATCCTGCTACCCAGTGTCTGTGTACTACTACTCCCACAAGCAGGGATAATCCACCCTTTTTTAGTATCACAAACAGTACTGTATTTGCAAATCTGGTATGTCATAAATGTATAGATGTAGCAGTACTGTCTATCTGTATGTCGTGTGTGTCATTATGATGAATTGAAAATGGGGGACCCTGATGTAAACAAGACGAAAGTCTTTCTCTGGTCTGCATCCTCTTAACAATTGTATGTATTGAGCTGTACTGTACTGTACCCATTCTGCAATCTGTTAATAAACTTTTCAATCAATCAATCAATCAATCAATCAATCAATCAATCAATCAATCAATCAATCAATCAATCCCTACTCTGCGCCGCTGCAGCTGGATCCTACTCTACGGCGCTGCAGCTGGACCCTACTCGGGAGCTCTGCACATCCGACACAAACACATCAGATAACTAAACAACATCAAAACAATGGATGCTGTATACGATAGTCTTCATTAATTAATGACTGCGTTGTTTTGTACCAGTTACAGGGGATTCATACCGTTACCGTTGCTTTGTCCCGGTGTTAGCAGGAGGAAGAGCCAATTTGCTAGTAGTAGCAGTTAGCTCTTAGCTCGCCTGTTAGCCTGTTAGCTTGTTAGCTTGTTAGCCTGTTAGCTTCATATCATCAGTTGTTCACAACATCATTAGAACATGGCGGACCCAGAGGAACACCTGAAGCGCTCACAGGTAAATATAATATATATATCAGCTGCTAAAGCGTCTCCATGCTGCCCCACTAACCAGCCTAACGTGACACTTAGCTTCCATGTTTGATTGCAGAGACTAGCTTCTGTGGCAGCCACACGACAGCAGGTCAACCCTTTCACTGCCACACGACAGCAGGTCAACCCTTTCACTGCCACACGACAGCAGGTTAACCCTTTCACTGCCACATGACAGCAGGTTAACCCTTTCACTGCCACACGACAGCAGGTCAACCCTTTCACTGCCACACGACAGCAGGTTAACCCTTTCACTGCCACACGACAGCAGGTCAACCCTTTCACTGCCACACGACATCAGGTCAACCCTTTCACTGCCACACAACAGCAGGTTAACCCTTTCACTGCCACACGACCGCAGGTTAACCCTTTCACTACCACCTTTCACTGCCACACGACAGCAGGTTAACTCTTTCACTGCCACACGACAGCAGGTTAACCCTTTCACTACCACACGACTGTTAACCCTTTCACTGCCACACGACAGCAGGTTAACCCTTTCACTGCCACACAACAGCAGGTTAACCCTTTCACTGCCACACGACAGCAGGTTAACCTGTCGTGTGGCAGTGAAAGGAACCGGCTGCTGTGTGGCAGTGAAAGGGTTAACCTTCTGTGTATTGTCGCAGTGAAAGGGTTAACCTTCTGTGTATTGTCGCAGTGAAAGTGTTAACCTGCTGTTGTGTGGCAGTGAAAGGGTTAACCTTTGTATTGTGGCAGTGAAAGGGTTAACCTTCAATACAAATGTAAGTTTAAAAAAAAGAAAGGGTTAACCTTCTGTGTATTGTCGCAGTGAAAGGGTTAACCTTCTGTGTATTGTCGCAGTGAAAGGGTTAACCTTCTGTGTTGTGTGGCAGTGAAAGGGTTAAAAAGCACGACCCAAATGAGGTGCCCTGCCCCCCCAAAAAGGAAAAGCCATATTGCGTAAGATGTTCTATTGTTTGAGGGGAAATGTAATGAATAAAGTAATTGTAATTCTTTTTTTTCTATCCTCAGTTGAATTTGAACATATATCTGTTGTCACGTGGGTGATGTGATGTGTATCTGGTAGTGGTTGAGGTCTAGTATACTAGTTAGTAGTACACAGTGATTGATTGATTGATTGAAAACTTTATTAACAGATTGCAGAATGGGTACAATACAGTACGGCTCAATACACACAATTGTTAAGGGGATGCAGACCAGAGAAAGACTTTCGTCTTGTTTACATCAGGGTCCCCAATTTTCAATTCATCAGGACATATATGACATACACGACATTATGACATTTATGACACAAATCGATCTCTAAACAATGTTTGTATGTCTCCACAATGGTATGATTCTGGCCTGGTAGGTTAAGCCACCGTTCAACACAGTTTCTATATCTATCCCACCGTGTCTGTTCTTTCTGAACGGACGTGAGATTCATATAACATTGTTTAGAAACCATTTTGCGAACTTTAGAAGGTGTTTTTGGTCCATTTTCGTCCTGTTCTGATGTAACGTTACTCTGTGGATGTCATGTGTTGTCGCCCGACGGCCGTATCCTCGCAGCAAAGAGAGCTGCTATTGGTCGAGCGCAAGACACGTGACCGAACTCGCACCAGTTACGTCAAATACAACTCTGTGGTGACCAAGTATCCGATCGTGAGGAAAGATCTAGTCCAGACTTAAACATTCTGATTGCGCAAAACGGGCAGGATTGTAAATGGGACCTTTTTATTCCTAAATCTACACCAATAGATCTTTAGCCCAGAGTGAAAATTGTGTCGTCCGCCGAGGTGGGAACGGGAATCATTGTCTACTTGTCTAGCCACTTCTCTCTTCACCGCATGGTTTGTTTAGAATAACAATTCTGCTGTCTTGTTCTGTCTCCTCCCTCTCCTTCTGTTTCTCCCTCTCCTTCTGTTTCTCCCTCTCCTTCTGTTTCTCTCTCTCCTTCTGTTTCTCCCTCTCCTTCTGTTTCTCCCTCTCCTTCTGTTTCTGTTTCTCCCTCTCCTTCTGTTTCTCCCTCTCCTTCTGTTTCTCCCTCTCCTTCTGTTTCTCCCTCTCCTTCTGTTTCTCTCTCTCCTTCCTTCTGTTTCTCCCTCTCCTTCTGTTTCTCCCTCTCTCTCTCCTTCTGTTTCTCTCTCCTTCTGTTTCTCCCTCTCCACCTCTCCCTCTCTGCCTATCCCCTCTCTTTCCCCTTCTCTCCCCTCTCCCTCTCTCCCTCCCCCCTCTCTTTCCCTCTCTCCCCTCTCCCCTTCTCTCCCCTCTCCCCCCCTCTCTCCCTCTCTCCCCTCTCCCCCTTCTCTCCCCTCTCCCCTCTCTCCCTCTCTCTCCCTCCCCCCCTCTCTCCCCTCTCTCTCTCCCCTCTTCCTTCTCTCCCCTCTCCCCTCTCCCCTCTTTCCCTCTCTCCCTCCCCCCTCTCTTTCCCTCTCTCCCCTCTCCCCCTTCTCTCCCCTCTCCCCCCCTCTCCCTCTCTCCCCTCTCCCCCTTCTCTCCCCTCTCCCCTCTCCCCTCTCACCCTCTCTCTCCCTCCCCCCCTCTCTCCCCTCTCTCTCTCCCCTCCTTTCCTCTCTCTCCCCCTCTCCCTCTTTCCCTCTCTCCCCTCTCCCCTCTCTCCCTCTCTCTCCCTCCCCCCCTCTCTCCCCTCTCTCTCTCCCTCTCTCCCCTTTCTCCCCTCTCTCCCTTCTCTCCCCTCTCTCCCTTCTCTTCCTCTCTCCTCCCTCCCCCTCTCCCTCTCTCCCTCCCCCCTCTCTTCCCTCTCTCCCCTCCCCCCTTCTCTCCCCTCTCCCCCCTCTCCCCCCCTCTCCCTCTCTCCCCTCTCCCCCTTCTCTCCTATCTCCCCCTCTCCCTCCCTCCCTCTCTCCCCTCTCTCTCTCCCTCTCTCCCCTCTCCCCTTCTCTCCTCTCTCCCCCCTCTCCCCTCCCCTCCTCCTCTCCCCTCTCCCCCTCTCTCCCCTCTCCCTTCTCTCCTCTCTCCCCTCTCCTCTCTCCCTCTCTCCTCTCTCCCCTCCCCTTCTCTCCTCTCTCCCCCTCTCCCTCCCTCCCTCTCCCTCCCTCCCTCTCCCCTCTCCCCTCTCCCCTCTCTCCCCTCTCTCCCCTCTCTCCCTCTCTCCCTCTCTCCTCCTCTCTCCCCTCTCCCCCCTCTCCTCTCCCCTCTCTCTCCCTCCCTCCCCTCTCTCCTCTCCCTCTCCCCTCTCTCCCTCTCTCCCCTCTCTCTCTCTCCCCCCTCTCCCACCTCTCCCCTCTCTCCCCTCTCTCCCCCTCTCCTCTCTCCCTCTCTCCCCCCTCCCTCTCTCCCTCTCTCTCTCCCCCTCCTCTCCCTCTCCCCCTTCTCTCTCCCTCTCCTCTCTCCCCTCTCCTCTCCCCCTTCTCTCCTCTCTCCCCCTCCTCCCCCTCTCCCCCTCTCCCTCTCCCCCTTCTCTCCCCTCTCCCTCTCTCCCCTCTCCCCCTCCTCTCCCATCTCCCTCTCTCCCCCTCCTCTCCTCCTCTCCTCCCCTCTCCCTCCCCTTCTCTCCCTCCTCTCTCCCCCTCCTCCCCCTCTCCCCTCTCTCCCCTCTCCCTCTCTCCCCTCTCTCCCCTCTCTCCCTCTCTCCCTCTCCCCCTTCTCTCCCCTCTCCCCCTCCTCTCCCCTCTCTCCCCCTCCTCTCCTCTCTCCCCTCTCCCTCTCCTCTCTCCCCCTCTCTCCCTCTCCCTCTCTCCCCTCTCCTCTCCCCCTCCTCCCCTCTCTCCCCTCTCTCCTCTCTCCCCTCTCCCTCTCCCTCTCCCCCTTCTCTCCCCTCTCCCTCTCTCCCCTCCCCTCTCTCTCTCTCCCCTCTCTCTCTCCCCCTTCTCTCCTCTCTCCCCTCTCTCCCTCTCTCCCCTCTCTCCCCCTCCTCTCCTCTCTCCCCTCTCTCCCTCTCTCCTCTCTCCTCTCCCCTCCTCTCCTCTCTCCCCTCTCTCCCCTCCTCTCCTCTCTCCCTCTCCCTCTCCCTCTCCCCTCTCTCTCCCCTCTCCCTCTCTCCCCTCTCCTCTCTCCCCCTCTCCTCTCCCCCTTCTCTCCTCTCTCCCCTCTCTCCCTCTCTCCCCTCTCTCCCCCTCCTCTCCCTCTCTCCCCTCTCTCCTCTCTCCTCTCTCCTCCCCCCTCCTCTCCTCTCTCCCCTCTCCCCTTCTCTCCCCTCTCTCCCCCTCCTCTCCCCTCTCCCCTCTCTCCCCTCTCTCCCCTCCTCCCTCTCTCTCCCCTCTCCTCTCCCCCTTCTCTCCCCTCTCTCCCCCTCCTCTCCTCTCTCCCCTCTCCCCCTATCTCCCTCTCTCCCCTCTCTCCCCCTCCTCTCCTCTCTCCCCTCTCTCCCTCTCTCCCTCTCTCCTCCCTCCTCTCCCTCTCTCCCCCTCTCTCCCCTCCCTCCCTCTCTCCCCTCTCTCCCCCTCCTCTCCTCTCTCCCTCTCTCCTCTCTCCCTCTCTCCCCTCTCTCCCTCTCCCCTCTCTCCTCTCCCCCTTCTCTCCCCTCTCCCTCTCTCCCTCTCTCCCTCTCTCCCCTCTCCCCCTCTCTCTCCCCTCTCTTCTCTCTCCTCTCTCCCTCTCTCCCTCTCCCTCTCTCTCCTCTCTCCCTCTCCCTCTCTCCCCTCTCTCCCCCTCCTCTCCTCTCTCCCCTCTCCCTCTCTCCCCTCTCCTCTCTCCTCTCTCCCTCTCCCCCTCTCTCTGTTCCAGCAACATGAGCAGCACATGTCCAGGTTGTTTGATGAAGTCATGGGTTTGGGGGAGTTTGCAGACTCCTCCCGCGGCTCCGTCAGTTCCTCCAGGAGCAGCGGCCACGAGGAGAGGAGCCAGGGAGAGGAGGAGGAGAGGGAGGGGGCGGCAGGCACGGAGGGGAGGGGGAGGAGGAGGGAGAGGGAGAGGGGGGGAGGAGAGGAGAGCTCGGGGAAGGGGAGCGGCAGGCACGGAGGGGTGGAGGAGGAGAGGGAGAGGGGGGGAGGAGAGGAGAGCTCGGGGAAGGGGAGCGGCAGGCACGGAGGGGAGGAGGAGGAGAGGGAGAGGGGGGAGAGGAGAGGAGAGGGAGAGGGGGGGAGAGAGGAGAGGGAGAGGGGGAGGGAGGAGAGGAGGAGGGAGGAGGAGGAGAGCGACGGCAGCGGGCGAGAGGAGAGGGTGGAGCGCGCGGACGAGCAGGCGCCCCTGCCTGAAGCCACCTCCCCCTCCTCAGAGCCACACTCCCCCCCCCGTAACCGTGGAAACCAGCGGGGGAGGTGCGGCAGGAAGCGCAGGGGCGGGGTTTGACGAGGACCTAGAAGGACTTCCCGTTTACGGTGCTGACGAGGAGGAGGAGGAGGAGGATGAAGATTGGCACTACGCCTGCCAATGGAAACCGACGACGCGGACGCAAACAAACCGGACAAGAGAAGCGGCCAATCGGAGAGCAGGAACAGAGCGGTCCGGGAGGAGCCAATCACCAGCTCGCCGGTGGAGAAGGAGGGAGCGAAGGAGCGAGCGAAGGAGGGAGAGAAGGAGGGAGAGAAGGGAGCGAGAGAAGGAGGGAGAGAAAGGGGGAGCGTCGCTTCAGCCGACACCTCCCACTCCTCCCAAGACCCTGAAAACAGCCAGGTAAGATTACATTTAACAGAGAAGGAGTCAGCGAGTCACTATTATCACTTTACCACGACCAAGATACTGAGTCACTATTATCACTTTACCACGACCAAGATACTGAGTCACTATTATCACTTTACCACGACCAAGATACTGAGTCACTATTATCACTTTACCACGACCAAGATACTGAGTCACTATTATCACTTTACCACGACCAAGATACTGAGTCACTATTATCACTTTACCACGACCAAGATACTGAGTCACTATTATCACTTTACCACGACCAAGATACTGAGTCACTATTATCACTTTACCACGACCAAGATACTGAGTCACTATTATCACTTTACCACGACCAAGATACTGAGTCACTATTATCACTTTACCACGACCAAGATACTGAGTCACTATTATCACTTTACCACGACCAAGATACCTGAGTCACTATTATCACTTTACCACGACCAAGATACTGAGTCACTATTATCACTTTACCACGACCAAGATACTGAGTCACTATTATCACTTTACCACGACCAAGATACTGGGTCACTATTATCACTTTACCACGACCAAGATACTGAGTCACTATTATCACTTTACCACGACCAAGATACTGAGTCACTATTATCACTTTACCACGACCAAGATACTGGGTCACTATTATCACTTTACCACGACCAAGATACTGAGTCACTATTATCACTAGGGATGCACCGAATGGGAAATTCTTGGCCGAAACCGAAAATAGAAAACAGTTGGCCGAAAACCGAAAGCCGAAAGGCCGAAAATGATTCATAGAATAGATTTTTTTTACCAATGTTGTGGAACATTATGATTATGGAAAAATATATGATTATGGCAAAACTTAACTTAAATAATAAATAATCACTAATATGGGTCCATAAAACATTTATTCAGCACTTCTGAATGGCATACAGCACATTAATTCCATCTTTTCTCTGCTGCCGCAGCGGACATCTGTGCTCTACTGAGCGCACCTTTCTAGTCCCCAGCTCAATGTGCTCGCTTGACTCGGCACAGTAGACGCGCGACAGACAGCGTCAATGTGAGAAACACAATCCCCCCCCTCTCGCTCTGAATAATATGCATATTAGATCACTCAGTGATTAACCGCGACGGGCATATGGTGAATGGGGATGTAAAGGCATGTTGAAGACGCATTTGTTGGACGCGTTGTGCGCAGAGTTTACATGGAGGCGGCGCGACTCCCGACAGCGCGACATCATCACAACAACACGCGAATGATATGCATAGATCACTCCTACCGCGACGGGCATAATAGTGAATGAGGATATGGAAGCATGTTGGGACGCATTTGTTGGACACGTTGCGTGCAGAGTTTACATGGAGGCAGCGCGACTCCCGACAGCGCGACATCATCACAACAACAATTTAAATCGATTTTCAAAACAAATTCAATATATATATTAAAAAAAGAAAATTAGGGTCACCTTTGTGAAATGTGATGTTTGGTGAAAGTTAGATTTGCACTTTATTAATCCCAATAGGGAAATTCATTCTGGTTTGATGATCAAGAGGCACCTTTTATTTGTTTTAAGTGAAGTTTGGTGAAAAAGCAAGTTATTGCACTATTAATCCCAATAGGGACATTCATCTTTGTTTGATCAAGAGTAACCTTTTATATGTTATAAAATTTAAGTGAACATTGGTGAAAGTTAGGTTTGCACTTGGTTTGATTTTTTTTGTCAAATAAAATCAAAGGTTATTTGAATGATTTCTAGTTTTCAAGAGAAAAGAATCTATTAAAATCGTAAATCGGATTTAAAAGAAAATTATCTGAGATTTTATTTTTAGGCCATATCGCCCCCAGCCCTACAGTAGAGCTTCATATTCAGTAGAGCTCCCAGTCCTACAGTAGAGCTTCATATTCAGTAGAGCTTCATATTCAGTAGAGCTCCCAGTCCTACATGATCCATGATGACAGTAGAGCTTCATATTCAGTAGAGCTCCCAGTCCTACATGATCCATGATGACAGTAGAGCTTCATATTCAGTAGAGCTCCCAGTCCTACATGATCCATGATGACAGTAGAGCTTCATATTCAGTAGAGCTCCCAGTCCTACATGATCCATGATGACAGTAGAGCTTCATATTCAGTAGAGCTCCCAGTCCTACATGATCCACGATGACAGTAGAGCTTCATATTCAGTAGAGCTCCCAGTCCTACATGATCCATGATGACAGTAGAGCTTCATATTCAGTAGAGCTCCCAGTCCTACATGATCCATGATGACAGTAGAGCTTCATATTCAGTAGAGCCCCAGTCCTAACATGATCCATGATGACAGTAGAGCTTCATATTCAGTAGAGCTCCCAGTCCTACATGATCCATGATGACAGTAGACCTTCATATTCAGTAGAGCTCCCAGTCCTACATGATCCATGATGACAGTAGAGCTTCATATTCAGTAGAGCTCCCAGTCCTACAGGATCCATGATGACAGTAGAGCTTCATATTCAGTAGAGCTCCCAGTCCTACATGATCCATGATGACAGTAGAGCTTCATATTCAGTAGAGCTCCCAGTCCTACATGATCCATGATGACAGTTCATATTCAGTAGAGCTCCCAGTCCTACATGATCCATGATGACAGTAGAGCTTCATATTCAGTAGAGCTCCCAGTCCTACATGATCCATGATGACAGTAGAGCTTCATATTCAGTAGAGCTCCCAGTCCTACATGATCCATGATGACAGTAGAGCTTCATATTCAGTAGAGCTCCCAGTCCTACAGTAGAGCTTCATATTCAGTAGAGCTCCCAGTCCTACATGATCCATGATGACAGTAGAGCTTCATATTCAGTAGAGCTCCCAGTCCTACATGATCCATGATGACAGTAGAGCTTCATATTCAGTAGAGCTCCCAGTCCTACATGATCCATGATGACAGTAGAGCTTCATATTCAGTAGAGCTCCCAGTCCTACATGATCCATGATGACAGTAGAGCTTCATATTCAGTAGAGCTCCCAGTCCTACAGTAGAGCTTCATATTCAGTAGAGCTCCCAGTCCTACATGATCCATGATGACAGTAGAGCTTCATATTCAGTAGAGCTCCAGTCCTACATGATCCATGATGACAGTAGAGCTTCATATTCAGTAGAGCTCCCAGTCCTACATGATCCATGATGACAGTAGAGCTTCATATTCAGTAAGAGCTCCCAGTCCTACATGATCCATGATGACAGTAGAGCTTCATATTCAGTAGAGCTCCCAGTCCTACATGATCCATGATGACAGTAGAGCTTCATATTCAGTAGAGCTCCCAGTCCTTCATGATCCATGATGACAGTAGAGCTTCAGTAGAAGGAAGCGGCAGTTTTGTGAATGGAACCAGGGTAGTGAGTAGCGTTATAGTTTTTGATCGTGCGAACAGCGATTTAACACAACAGGGGGCAGCGACGGCTGCCAGACATTGACCTAGGACTAATGGGAACCTAAGGAGGACAATACACTACCTGAAGCATACTGCACCTTATGTGACACTGTGAATACTGTGAATATATATCTCATTTAGTTAGATAGTTAAATTATATTGACCAAATTGTTTACACTGCTGTGTTGTTTTTTACTACCTGTACCCCCCCCCTTCCCCCATGCTCAGTATATTTTTACTGTATTTATTTCTGTATATTTCATTTTTATTCTATTTTACTCTACTCTTATCCTAGGCAACTTGATTGATTTGTGTTATTATTCTAATTCGTGACCTGTCCTGTCTAAATGTATTCTATTCTATGTTTTCTTTTATTTATTAAATGGTAAACGGTACACTGTGGCCCTGTCGTGCGCGTTCAGACTCCCGTTAATGACCTACTCTGCTTCAATGGTGTGCGAAACTCAAAGAACGTCGGATATTACACCTACATTTACAAATACAAAAAAATTCATAATTTTTCGAAAATCTTTACAAATAAACAAACGAAAAGGATAGGTTTTAATCCGAAGGCGTATAGAGCAAACTACCCCTAATTCAAAAACAAATTCAAAAAAGTTAGTTTTCAAAATGTAACAAACAAAAAAATCAACAATCAACAAAAACCGATCCCGAAAAGAACAAAAAAAGTTAGTTTGCAAGATAAAACAAACAAACAAAAAATCAACAATCAACAAAACCGTTCCGAAAAGAACATAAGCCAACATATAAATCAATCAATCAATACTACTACTACTACTACTACTACTACTACTACTACTACTACTACTACTACTACTACTACTACTACTGTTTCTGTATGTCTTGATATATAGTATAATATATATATATATTAGAGCTGGGCCGTTAACGGCGTTAACGTGCTGCGTTAACGCTATACTAGTATCGCGCGATAATATAATTAACGCATTAATCTAAAAAAAAAAAAAAAAAAATTACATTTTTTTTCTACCTTTATTTACCCAGGGTAGGTTCGCTGAGCACAGATGTTCTTTTCCATTCACACCTGGGAGCTGCCCAGTACAACCACAGTTGACACCATTGGCCACTGAGCAACTCCACTGGAGCAGTTGATTCAAGCCATGTCACATAGTTCAAGTTTGAAATGATTCTTTCTGTTTTGCTCCTGAGAGTGTGCTAGATACTGTACTGTACTGGTAATATTATCTATTTGTGTTAACTTCTGAATAAAACAACTTATTAAACACAAGTACATCTTATTGAACATTATTTTGATATTTCATTACCAATTATCATAGCAAAACAGCTTTTTCAAACAGTCTGTAATGCATTTTGGAAACGGGAGATGGGCTCATGGTGTAATGGGCCACCTGGCCTGAGAAACATAAGGAGGAAAGAAAAAGTAAGGACTTACTTCTGGTCATTATTTGGTAGAACACACATATTTTGAATGCCTTCGGCAGGTTTCGGCAGGTTTTTTTCTTTTTTTTTTAGCCATTTTAATCTAGATTAATCTAGATTAAATCCAGGATTGCAGATAGATTAATCTAGATTAAAAAAAATGATCTATGCCCACCTCTAATATATATATAATATTGAATGTGTTTTCTGCCTCGTCAGATGGAGTGGTGGAGCAGTGCAGGGAGACAGACAACAGCCAGCAGGCAGAGGTGAGAATCCACCAAACCAAACCAAACACCTTCCTAAAGGTATATCTCTATGCATTTGACAAAGTACGACATGCTAATAGATTCAAGATTGTTTATTGTCATATGCACAGTTAAAATAGACAGTTTGCCATACAATGAAAATCTTACTTTGCTAGTCCACCCTTCACACAAAAAATCACACAATACTTAACTTAAACATATTTAAATACAAGCGAGTGCTAGAAAATAAGGTAAAATAGATAAAATATATATACAAGGCACAGTGAGTTACATTGCACGTTCCGATCATGTGAATGGAGGTGACAGTGGTCACAGCAGCAGTTAAAAGTGTCTTAGTGATTCATAGTTCATAGTAGAAGCCAAGGTGTGTGTGAGGTGGGGGGGGGGGGGGGGGGGGGGGGGGGGGGGGCTAGGCATTCAAGAGTCTGATGGCCTGTGGGTAGAAACTGTTTGTCAGTCTCGTAGTTCTGGCTTTCAGACTCCTGTATCGCCTGCCTGATGGCAGGAGGTTGAAGAGTCTGTGTTGGGGGTGTGTGCTGTCCTTAATGAGGCGCGCGCCCCCTGGTGCGTTCCCAGCATTAGTCTACATTGAAATGTTATCTATAGCACCTTTTAAGTTGACTAATGTTAGCTAGTGAACTTTGGAGTCCTGTTTTGGGTAAGCTAGCAGATTGTTGAGTCATAGAGAAAGATCTAACTAGTAAGAGTAGGTAAGTAAGGGATATATACAGATATAGATATATACAGGTATGTTAACTGGAATACAATGCCGGTATCCAGACAGCCAGGTAGTTAAACCCTTTCACTGCCACACCAAACGGTTAACCCTTTCACTGCGACAATACAGAAGGTCAACTCTTTCACTGCCGCATGACAGCAGGTTAACCCTTTCACTACCCACACTACAGAAGGTTAACCCGTTAACTGTCTGTAGTGTGATAGTAAAGGGTTAACCCTCTGCAGTGTGGTAGTGAAGGGTTAACCCTCTGCAGTGTGGTAGTGAAAGGGTTAAATGAGGACGTGCGTCATGTTGTTTCAGAAGAGTGACGCGCCGGAGCTGAGCCGGACGGAGCTCCGCCCCCTGTCGTCAACATCAAGGACGAACCAATAGATGAAGGTTATGATGCAGCGCTGCTTCCTCCCAGCTCTGCCAGGAACATCAAGGAGGAGCTGGAGACACAGGAGGTACAGTGTGAAGGAATCTATGTTTTTCAATGTGTATATAATGTATGTATTGGTGGGTGACAGCATCTACTCAGACGGATCTATAGATCTTAAAAGTAGCCAGCAGCCAGTGTGTGTCTCCACGGTAGCAAGCAGGGTGTGTGAATGCCAAGGTCGTCAGCAGGTTTGTAACCAAAACATTGATAAGCACTGAGAGCAGGCAGGTTTGGTCAGAGAGAACTAGGGGATAGTTTGACATCGATAGAACCATGCTAAAGGTTTGATTTTGATTTTATTACGGATCCCCATTAGCTGGTGCCATGGCAACCAGCTAGTCTTCCTGGGGTCCACAAGGTGAAGAGCAGTTGCCATGCAGTGCGTCACGTAGTAACGAGAAAAGGGGGCGGGCCCCCGTTGCTAGGGAGAAGACGTTATAATGTGAGTTTCTTCCAGGATAATTAGATTAAGACACGAAGCAGACGCGAGCAGACGCGTTGACAGATAATTTGAAACGACCTCCCCTCGCGGTGGGCGGGGGAAGGAATGGGAGTGCCACGACATCACTGGCTTCGGCTGACAGGGAAGGCCTTTGGACAGCTAGGCCGCACGGACCACCGAGTGGGGTAACAGGAGAGAGATCGTTAGAATAATGAATTTAGTTCCTTCTAAGGCTTTTCAAGGACAATACAGACTGTTTTCCATCTGGTACAGAGGCTTTGTTTATGGAATAAACAAAGTTTTTCCAAGAAAGGTACCACGTCTGCCAGTGTCCAATTCTTATGATTACGGATTGCATTAAGGGGGATGACAAAGTTGTACAGCTAGTATGAGAAGGTCGACTTCAGAGAGAGAAATAAACACAACGCAGAAACTTCACGAACACAGATGACGAGGTGATACTGGCTGATTACAGAAACATCTAACAAGTGTGTGTGTGATTATATATATCTATATATATACATTACACACACGCATGTACTCAGAATTGGAGAATTGTTGGAGAATAAATTAAACCATTTATTAAAGGATGTCCTCATAAGTACCACCCTTACCTGTGTGTGTGTGTGTGTGTGTGTGTGTAGGAGGAGCTGAGGATCAGTTCAGTGTACTCGGTGACGGGAGGAGAGAGCGCCTTCATTTCCCCTACAGGTGACCGCTAGCAACAACAAATACAACTCACTAAACCCAGTGGGGTTCAGCTCAGTGTGTGTCTATCGTGTGTCTCTATTGTGTGTCTATCGTGTGTCTATTGTGTATTGTGTGTCTCTATTGTGTCTATCATGTGTCTCTATTGTGTATCGTGTGTCTATTGTGTCTATCGTGTGTCTCTATTGTGTATCGTGTCTCTTTTTTTTTAACAAATTTTATTTATTTTAAATTTTTGACATGACATAAAACTAGACACAAACATTAACAGTAAAAATCCACAATAAATAAATCACAGGACTATAACAGTCAGTATTTGAATCAATATAAATGTAGATTACAAGATGTATACATAATAATTACAATACAATACAATACATACATATGCTCTTGCTCGCTCTTCAGAACCCTTTCTTTCTCTTACCCCCCCCCCCCCCCGCCCCCCCCCCCCCCCCCCCCCCCCCCCCCCCCCCCCCCCCCCCTCAGGACCCCCTTGGACAATCCAACCATTATTTCGTTTAAAACCAAGGATTACAAATTCATATGCTATGCTTTATCGGCTCCACCACATCTGACCAAATTGCTATACTGCTTCATTAACACCTAGGATTCATGCGGTAGATATCTCTAAATAAATCACATCAAGATAGGTAAGAACCCATACCTTCAGGCACATTTTATCCGGTTGAATCCAACGTGATGCTATTAGCTTTTTAGCCGCCGTAAGACCGGACAAGATTAGCCTCTTTACATGTACAGAGTGTGATAACTGAGAGACATTATTCAGCAACAATACCGAAGGAAGTACAGGTATGGTCAGAAATAAAAATTCTGATAATTGCGTGGTTACTTCTTCCCAGAATATCTTAACAGGGGGGCATTCCCAATACATATGCATAAATGTACCGATATCACCCTTTATACATAAGGAGCATCGAGAGTCTTGTTTAAGCCCCATTCGGTTCAATCGTATAGGAGTCAGGTAAGTCCTATGAATAAAATTAAGATTAATCTGTTGATGATCCGGGTTGCGTGACGCTGACGCTAGTCGAACGTTTGCCCAGACTTCATGCCAATCAAAATCTACTTCCAAGTCTGGTATATCCTTCCTACAAACTGAGTCTAGGGGAAGGATTCCATACGAAGACGTTAGTAAGTGATGATAAAAATCAGATACGAAGCCTCTGAATCACTATTGTGTTTATATCAGTTAGAATCACTATTGTGTTTATATCAGTTAGAATCACTATTGTGTTTATATCAGTTAGAATCACTATTGTGTTTATATCAGTTAGAATCACTATTGTGTTTATATCAGTTAGAATCACTATTGTGTTTATATCAGTTAGAATCACTATTGTGTTTATATCAGTTAGAATCACTATTGTGTTTATATCAGTTAGAATCACTATTGTGTTTATATCAGTTAGAATCACTATTGTGTTTATATCAGTTGGAATCACTATTGTGTTTATATCAGTTAGAATCTCTATTGTGTTTATATCAGTTAGAATCACTATTGTGTTTATATCAGTTAGAATCACTATTGTGTTTATATCAGTTAGAATCACTATTGTGTTTATATCAGTTAGAATCACTATTGTGTTTATATCAGTTAGAATCACTATTGTGTTTATATCAGTTGCTGGTGGGAGAGTCGTCAACAGAGACATGTATTTACTTTAAGGTCCTCATGTCCTCCCAGCCCCTCCTCCTCCAGCCCCTCCTCCTCCCACGCTGACCGCAGCCCCCCCCCACCCCACGGCCATCTTCATCCCAGGGAGAAGTGGTCTCACGGCTCTCCCACTCAGGCCTCTGGTTCCGGTCCAGGCCATGGTCTCGTCGCCCCAGGCCCCTCCGCCCCAGCCCCCCGTCCCAGGCACGGCCGTGCGCTGCAGTGGCTGCTCCAAGGTCAGCGCGCCCTCTACCACCTTAAATATGACATCATGTAACACGACCAGCTGTACCACCTTAAATATGACATCATGTAACACGACCAGCTGTACCACCTTAAATATGACATCATGTAACACGACCAGCTGTACCACCTTAAATATGACATCATGTAACACGACCAGCTGTACCACCTTAAATATGACATCATGTAACACGACCAGCTGTACCACCTTAAATATGACATCATGTAACACTACCAGCTGTACCACCTTAAATATGACATAATATAACACGACCAGCTGTACCACCTTAAATATGACATCATGTAACACGACCAGCTGTACCACCTTAAATATGACATCATGTAACACTACCAGCTGTACCACCTTAAATATGACATCATGTAACACTACCAGCTGTACCACCTTAAATATGACATAATATAACACGACCAGCTGTACCACCTTAAATATGACATCATGTAACACGACCAGCTGTACCACCTTAAATATGACATCATGTAACACTACCAGCTGTACCACCTTAAATATGACATCATGTAACACGACCAGCTGTACCACCTTAAATATGACATCATGTAACACGACCAGCTGTACCACCTTAAATATGACATCATGTAACACGACCAGCTGTACCACCTTAAATATGACATCATGTAACACGACCAGCTGTACCACCTTAAATATGACATAATATAACTTTACCAGCTTTACCACCCAACCCTTTAACTCATTGACTGCCACGCTGTTTTCCCCATCTTTACTCCCTGGCGGCAGCATTTCAGACCGTTTTGATGATGTTTGTAGACCCATCGTATATTCTATATTATAGCTATGGAGACATACTATGGCTCATTTGAAATGCTTATATTTATACTCCCAACAGGGAACAAAACGTTTATTTCTACATACATCCGTTCCTGTGCAATCCCAGGCTAAAGATTCATGCTCATTTTCTAGTAGGAGAGATATTTTTTGTGAAGCATGCGCAGTTCGTGCTTGTTCGCTCGACACTTATACACTTCCAGGTCAAAGGGCCCATGCCTCATGTTGATACATATTATTGTTCTATTCACAAAACCACGGTGGGTAATCTCACCTGCTTCTCGACTTGGCATCCATTCCGGCTCATCTGGGTCTGACTCGGTAATCTCGCTGTTTGTGTCGCTATCGCTGAGCATTTCAGTGAAATATTCGGGCCCTGGACGTGCTGCGGTGAGACGCTCTGAACAGATAACGTTACATCCCCGGCCGGTTTGGCTTTAGTGTTTTTCTGATTTACCAGAAATGCGGACTCCAACGTAGTCTGGTGAAAACTCACCTCCTGGATAGTCGTCGCCTTGTTTTTCCTCTTCATAATAATCTCCAATTGTTCGCTACACACCGATCACTATTGCCGCCGCCTCTCTCACAAACAGTTTGCTGTTCAGAGTTCATGGGGGGCCAACTGGCCCAGACTTACTCAACAGGTAGGCGACACTGCCACCTATCGGGATTCGATCGTTATCACTGTTACCAGATCCATACACAAGGTGCGGGAGAGTGTCTAGTATCATAATACTTTTTTTTTTATTTATTTTTTTAAACAAAACGATTATACTAATTTTTGGCGTTCAACGCATGGGCGCAAAAAACGAATATACTCGTTAGATAGATAGATAGATAGATAGATAGATAGATAGATAGATACTTTATTTATCCCCTTGTGGAAATTCAGGGTATCTCACATAGCTCGCACAATATACAGACGGTGACAGTTTCTCATTCAGTCGTTCACAGTTATGTCTGCATCATGAATTAAAAAGTAAGCACATGATACAAATTCAAGTAAATCATATCCACCAATAATAGTAAAAACGTGATAAGATAAATGCAGGTGTATAAAAAACAGGTGTATAAAAACAGGTGTATAAAAACAGGTGTATAAAAACAGGTGTATAAAAACAGGTGTATAAAAACAGGTGTGTGTGGGGAACAGGTCAACGGTCAAGGTCCCCCGCACTAGAGAGGGTGTGGTGGAGAGGGGGGTTGGTATTGCCCATGATGGCCAGCAGCTTGCTCTGCGTGCGGCTCTCCACCACGGTCCCCAGTGGGTCCAGTCTCCTCCCCACCACTGAGCCAGCCTTCTTGACCAGCTTATCCAGCCGTCTCATCTGAGCCTCCTGCCTGATGGAACATGTACAACATGTCCCCACACACATTAAGAGACCTGAGCCTCCTGATGGAACATGTACAACATGTCCCCACACACATTAAGAGACCTGAGCCCCCTGATGGAACATGTACAACATGTCCCCACACACATTAAGAGACCTGAGCCCCCTGATGGAACATGTACAACATGTCCCCACACACATTAAGAGACCTGAGCCTCCTGATGGAACATGTACAACATGTCCCCACACACATTAAGAGACCTGAGCCTCCTGATGGAACATGTACAACATGTCCCCACACACATTAAGAGACCTGAGCCTCCTGATGGAACATGTACAACATGTCCCCACACACATTAAGAGACCTGAGCCTCCTGATGGAACATGTACAACATGTCCCCACACACATTAAGAGACCTGAGCCTCCTGATGGAACATGTACAACATGTCCCCACACACATTAAGAGACCTGAGCCTCCTGATGGAACATGTACAACATGTCCCCACACACATTAAGAGACCTGAGCCTCCTGATGGAACATGTACAACATGTCCCCACACACATTAAGAGACCTGAGCCTCCTGATGGAACATGTACAACATGTCCCCACACACATTAAGAGACCTGAGCCTCCTGATGGAACATGTACAACATGTCCCCACACACATTAAGAGACCTGAGCCTCCTGATGGAACATGTACAACATGTCCCCACACACATTAAGAGACCTGAGCCCCCTGATGGAACATGTACAACATGTCCCCACACACATTAAGAGACCTGAGCCTCCTGATGGAACATGTACAACATGTCCCCACACACATTAAGAGACCTGAGCCCCCTGATGGAACATGTACAACATGTCCCCACACACATTAAGAGACCTGAGCCTCCTGATGGAACATGTACAACATGTCCCCACACACATTAAGAGACCTGAGCCTCCTGATGGAACATGTACAACATGTCCCCACACACATTAAGAGACCTGAGCCCCCTGATGGAACATGTACAACATGTCCCCACACACATTAAGAGACCTGAGCCTCCTGATGGAACATGTACAACATGTCCCCACACACATTAAGAGACCTGAGCCTCCTGATGGAACATGTACAACATGTCCCCACACACATTAAGAGACCTGAGCCTCCTGATGGAACATGTACAACATGTCCCCACACACATTAAGAGACCTGAGCCTCCTGATGGAACATGTACAACATGTCCCCACACACATTAAGAGACCTGAGCCTCCTGATGGAACATGTACAACATGTCCCCACACACATTAAGAGACCTGAGCCTCCTGCCTGATGGAACATGTACAACATGTCCCCACACACATTAAGAGACCTGAGCCTCCTGATGGAACATGTACAACATGTCCCCACACACATTAAGAGACCTGAGCCCCCTGATGGAACATGTACAACATGTCCCCACACACATTAAGAGACCTGAGCCCCCTGATGGAACATGTACAACATGTCCCCACACACATTAAGAGACCTGAGCCCCCTGATGGAACATGTACAACATGTCCCCACACACATTAAGAGACCTGAGCCTCCTGATGGAACATGTACAACATGTCCCCACACACATTAAGAGACCTGAGCCTCCTGATGGAACATGTACAACATGTCCCCACACACATTAAGAGACCTGAGCCTCCTGATGGAACATGTACAACATGTCCCCACACACATTAAGAGACCTGAGCCTCCTGATGGAACATGTACAACATGTCCCCACACACATTAAGAGACCTGAGCCTCCTGATGGAACATGTACAACATGTCCCCACACACATTAAGAGACCTGAGCCTCCTGATGGAACATGTACAACATGTCCCCACACACATTAAGAGACCTGAGCCTCCTGATGGAACATGTACAACATGTCCCCACACACATTAAGAGACCTGAGCCCCCTGATGGAACATGTACAACATGTCCCCACACACATTAAGAGACCTGAGCCCCCTGATGGAACATGTACAACATGTCCCCACACACATTAAGAGACCTGAGCCTCCTGATGGAACATGTACAACATGTCCCCACACACATTAAGAGACCTGAGCCCCCTGATGGAACATGTACAACATGTCCCCACACACATTAAGAGACCTGAGCCTCCTGATGGAACATGTACAACATGTCCCCACACACATTAAGAGACCTGAGCCCCCTGATGGAACATGTACAACATGTCCCCACACACATTAAGAGACCTGAGCCTCCTGATGGAACATGTACAACATGTCCCCACACACATTAAGAGACCTGAGCCTCCTGATGGAACATGTACAACATGTCCCCACACACATTAAGAGACCTGAGCCTCCTGATGGAACATGTACAACATGTCCCCACACACATTAAGAGACCTGAGCCCCCTGATGGAACATGTACAACATGTCCCCACACACATTAAGAGACCTGAGCCTCCTGATGGAACATGTACAACATGTCCCCACACACATTAAGAGACCTGAGCCTCCTGATGGAACATGTACAACATGTCCCCACACACATTAAGAGACCTGAGCCTCCTGATGGAACATGTACAACATGTCCCCACACACATTAAGAGACCTGAGCCCCCTGATGGAACATGTACAACATGTCCCCACACACATTAAGAGACCTGAGCCTCCTGATGGAACATGTACAACATGTCCCCACACACATTAAGAGACCTGAGCCTCCTGATGGAACATGTACAACATGTCCCCACACACATTAAGAGACCTGAGCCTCCTGATGGAACATGTACAACATGTCCCCACACACATTAAGAGACCTGAGCCTCCTGATGGAACATGTACAACATGTCCCCACACACATTAAGAGACCTGAGCCTCCTGATGGAACATGTACAACATGTCCCCACACACATTAAGAGACCTGAGCCCCCTGATGGAACATGTACAACATGTCCCCACACACATTAAGAGACCTGAGCCTCCTGATGGAACATGTACAACATGTCCCCACACACATTAAGAGACCTGAGCCTCCTGATGGAACATGTACAACATGTCCCCACACACATTAAGAGACCTGAGCCCCCTGATGGAACATGTACAACATGTCCCCACACACATTAAGAGACCTGAGCCTCCTGATGGAACATGTACAACATGTCCCCACACACATTAAGAGACCTGAGCCTCCTGATGGAACATGTACAACATGTCCCCACACACATTAAGAGACCTGAGCCTCCTGATGGAACATGTACAACATGTCCCCACACACATTAAGAGACCTGAGCCCCCTGATGGAACATGTACAACATGTCCCCACACACATTAAGAGACCTGAGCCTCCTGATGGAACATGTACAACATGTCCCCACACACATTAAGAGACCTGAGCCTCCTGATGGAACATGTACAACATGTCCCCACACACATTAAGAGACCTGAGCCTCCTGACTGGAAGAACAGCCGGCTCTGTCGCTTCCCGTAGAGCGCCTCCGCGTCTGCAGACCAGGCCAGCTTGTCGTCCAGGTGCAGCCCAGTCCAGCTTGTCGTCCAGGTGCAGACCAGGCCAGCTTGTCGTCCAGGTGCAGACCAGGCCAGCTTGTCGTCCAGGTGCAGACCAGGCCAGCTTGTCGTCCAGGTGCAGACC
>NC_140166.1:232104576-232154576 GCF_963971535.1 Notolepis coatsorum | reverse complement strand
AAACGACACAAGAGGATTATGGCAGGGACTGAAGTCAATAACTGACTATAAAGTCAGCGCCCCGTCAATGGGGAGCGACGACGCCTCCCTCGCGGACAAGCTCAACACCTTCTACGCTCGGTTTGGTGTAGACAGTGGCGCTGCTGGCTCTCCGGCTAGTGACGTCACTGGCGCGCCGGCTGTTGTGGAGGGGGGGGGGCAACCGCGAGGGGGGGGGGACGCTCTCTCGTTGTCGGAACACAGTGTGAGAAGAGCATTTATGCAGGTGAACACCAGGAAGGCTGCTGGCCCAGATGGCATAACAGGACGTATACTCAAGACCTGTGCCAACCAGCTGGCCCCTGTGTTCACCGTCATATTTAATCAATCACTGGCGGAGTCAGTGGTCCCTGCCTGCTTCAAGAGGTCTACCATCATCCCTGTGCCGAAGAAACCCTCCCCAGCATGTCCAAATGACTACAGACCGGTGGCACTCACCTCTGTGGTCATGAAATGTTTCGAGAGGCTGGTCAAGGACCACATTTGTGCCTCCCTCCCCAGTGATATGGACCCTATGCAATTTGCATACAGGACAAACAGGTCCACCGACGACACGGTCTCCCAGGTACTGCACAGCACCCTCTCGCACCTTGACCGTCAGAAGGGGGGCTATGTGAGACTGTTGTTCATTGACTACAGCTCAGCGTTCAACACCATAGTCCCCACCAGACTGGTGGACAAGCTGATCGAGCTAGGTCTGAGCTCCGCCCTGAGCGCCTGGGTACTGGACTTTCTGAGCGAAAGACCCCAGGCGGTCAGGGTGGGGGGTCAGACCTCCAACACCATCACCCTGAGCATCGGGTCCCCCCAGGGCTGTGTTCTGAGCCCCCTGCTGTACTCACTCTACACACACGACTGTGTGGCCAAGTTCAGCTCCAACTCCATAGTGAAGTTCGCAGATGACACGGTGGTGGTGGGGCTGATCTCGGACAACAACGAGAAGGCCTACCGGGAGGAGGTGGAGGTACTGGAACGCTGGTGCCAGGACAACAGCCTGCTCCTGAACATTGGCAAAACCAAGGAACTGATCGTGGATTATAGGAGAGGACAGCAGGGGACACACACACCACTGATGATAAACGGGGCTACCGTGGACAGGGTGAGCAGCTTCAAGTACCTGGGGGTCCACATCTCAGAGGACCTGACATGGTCAACACACATAAGCACAGTAGTAAATAAGGCGAAACAGCGTCTCTACCACCTGAGACAGTTAAGGAAGTTCAGAGTATCGGGGAAGATACTCCAGTCCTTCTACTCAGGAGCTGTAGAGAGCATCCTGACCGGAAACATCACTGCCTGGTATGGAAACAGCACGGCACAGGACAAGAAGGCCCTACAGAAAGTGGTGCGCTCAGCCGAGCGTACCACGGGTATTGCACTACCCCCCCTGCAGGTTCTATACAACAAGAGGTGCAAATCCAGAGCCTGCAGGATAATGAAAGACCCTCACCACCCCAATAACAGCCTGTTTCAGCTGCTGAGGTCAGGCAGACGCCTGCAAATCTCAGCTACTAGGACAGAGCGGTTTAGGCTCAGCTTCTTCCCCCAGGCCATCAGAGCCATGAACAATGTACATTGAGTGCTCAGAACATTGAACTGTCCACACACAAGCACACATGAACACACACACGACACGCACACTGTGCACGCTCACACACGAGCAGCCACTTAACACTTTAGCATGAGCGGGCACACACTCAGGCCGCACGCACCCTCACTTATTGCCAAAAGGAAAGGCCACTTTAAATTAGTATTAGCAACAGTAACAGTGTATTGCACTACTATTACTACTACTGTTAACTGCCAACTGTTACCCGTCATTGCACAAATTTATTGTTACCTGCTACCTGTTATTGCACAATTTTATTGCACACATTTTTTGTATTGGATTCTATTATATGTTATATGTTGTACCAATTGCACATCGTTGTGGGCAAGACCACCCGCATTTCATTGTATATCCGTATGCCGTGACAAATAAAACTCTTGACTTGACTTGACTTGACACACTGAAAAAGATATCCCCCATTCTGAACGGCCACGCCTCAACGGGCACTGCACTAGTATTATCAATAAGTATTCATCCATATTATGATGTGTTGGTGAGGCGGGCCGTCTCCCTCAGATAGTGCACCAGGGTTGGTTTGGTTTGATTTGATTTGATTTGACATTTTAAAAAAAATACAAGATTCCAGAAAACATCAAGGATGCTACACAAAAAGGTTGAGACTTATTTCCGTTGTGCTCCTTGGTCTCAGACAGACGAGCGATACAAAACATGACCACAAATAACAATTTGACAAACTACATAGACGTGTACATTTTAAATGCAGTACAAACGTAGCCACAGACAACAATGTATCAGACAACATTTTCATGCATTTTAAAATCTAGTTTTTAACATTGTCGAGGAGCCATGATTTGACTTTTTTCTTAAAATTGTGTCGGCTACTGATGCATTTTAGCTGTGAAGGTAGCAAATTCCAATTTGTGGCTCCCCAGAATTTAAAGGAACATTTGCCCATATTAGTGTTGAACCTTGGAATACGCAGGTCAGCAACGCTGGCTCTGGTGTTATGGGTCTGCATGTCCCTGTTCCACTGAAGATAATTAGTAAGATAAGAGGGGGCCCTATTATTATAAATGTTGTGAACTATATTGAGCTGAAGTTGAACAGACCTGGCTTCCAGAGGGAGCCAGCCCAGCGACTGGAAGTGTTGTTTGCCCACATTTACATTTTACATTTACATTTAGTCATTTAGCGGACGCTTTTATCCAAAGCGACTTACAAGTTCTCTACGACAAGTCAGCAGGAAGGGTACAACTCTTACAGCTGAGTAACAATGTTCATCAAACAGTACTGAAACGTGGATGCTGCAGTGTTGAGTGCAGAGTAGTAAAGACATATTACTGTAGTATAGTAGGAAGAGTGCATGATAATAAGTAAGATGTTTTTTTTTAGATATAGATTGAAGAAGTGTGTGCTCTGGAGGCTAGTCCTGGAGTTAATCGCATGAGTTTGTTCTGGGAAACCTGTAACTTATCTTTTAAAAAACGTTGGTCAGACCTCCGTACCAAGAACAGATAGCATAGTCGAAGCAACAAGAAACAAGTGAAGTTGCCAGAATGCGAAGACTTTCAGGGTCTAATAAATGTGCTTTCCTGGCCAGAAATGTAGTTCTGCCGTTCACCTTGCTCATAGTTCTGAGAGCCATGGATTCCCCGCTCAGGTGGCAACCTAGAGAGCTTATACACTTTTTTGCCGCAAAAAGCTGTCCCTCGAGATCTAGGCTGGGATTTATGCTGGGTTGGGTTGGGCACCAAAGATGATGTATTCTGTTTTGGCCATATGCAGAGATAATTTATTGTCAATGAGCCAATGTTTTATGGTAGAGAATTCCTTACTGAGGGTGGCCTGTAGCTTGTCCACATCCTTATCGGAGGAAAGGATAATAATAATAATAATAATAATAATAATAATAATAATAATAATAATAATAATAATAATAATAATAATAATAGATTTAATTTATATAGCACACTTTAAACTCAGTGAGCTCTCAAGGTGCTTCACAGCAGAATGACAACTAAATAGAAATAAAAATAAAATAAAAAGGTTTAAAACAAGAAAAACATTCAAATGAATAAGAATAAAAAGGTTTAAAACATAAAACATTTAAAATGAATAAAATAAAATAATGCGGTTAACAGAGTCATCCGCATAGAGAAACAGGTTCACATTACAGGCGGCTTGCATATCGTTAATATAATTTTCTTTTTTTTATAAATGTTTTTATTTTCAATTTAACATAGAACAAGACATCACATTACAATACCATTAACAATAATAATAATAATGACACTAACAACAGTAATAACAGCACAAGACAGGCAAACAAGAAAGTAAAACGATAAAAATTAAATAAGAAAATGAAAAAAAATATAATAATAATAAGTGTGGCGCTCATGTGTGTGCATTATCTTGTGTGCTATATATATGTGTGTTCTACCTACCCATATGTGCGTGTGCCTTACCTATGTATATGTTTTATGTGTGAATGCATATGTGTGCATGTGAATGTGTGCATGTGAGCGTGTGCATGTGACCGTGTGCATGTGGCCGTGTGCATGTGACCGTGTGCGTGTGAACGTGTGCATGTGAGCGTGTGCATGTGACCGTGTGCGTGTGAACGTGTATTCCCTCGGCAACAATGCCAGTACCGTCAGACAGAACAAGGCAGCAGGTTACTGGTAATGGGGAAATCCGGCGAGTACAGTGGTGGACAGCACAGGTCCAATATGTGACAGATAAGGGTCCCAGATTTCATAAAAAGTGTCCAACTTGGAATGCAGCATCCATGTGACGTAATATACTCACAGGGAATGCATTCCATTATGATATTGTACCATGACCTCTTTGACGGGACCTCGTCCTTGATCCAAAACAATAGGATGTTCTTTCTAGCAGCAAATGTCAACAAATTGAACAGTCTCTTATGTTTGAAATTGGTAACATGAATATCTGGGAGGCCCAGTAAAAGGCAGAGGGGATCCAGCTCGATGGGGGGGTGAAATATGTCAGATAGTTCCTCTACGATGTCGGACCAATAGCTCTGAAGTTTTACACGGGTCCAAAAGCAGTGGACGTGGTTTCCAGTCTCTATCTTGCATTTAAAGCAAAGTGGGGACGTATTGGGATCCATTTGACTCTTAAGGGCGGGGGGTAATATGAATGCGGTGCAAGATTCTAACTTGGATAGCCTTGGTGCGGTTACAAACCGAGATTTCTTTTGCGTAGGTCCACGCATCCTGCCAGTCTGCATCTGTGATCTCTATGTCCAGGTCTTTTTCCCAGGACTGTTTAGTAACATAGGAAGATAAAGATGAATTAAGGTTCAGAGTACTATAGAAGATAGATATTTGTTTTTTGGGGATCTGCAAGGAGAGGGCTTTCTCCACCTGCGAGGTGGAGATGTCAGTTAAAAGTGAGGTGTCCTTGGTGATAAACTGCCTAACAGGCAGAGATACGGATGATGTATATTAGTGGTTCAATTATCTTGAAAAAAAAAATAAAAATAAAAACATGCAAACGTTCAAACGCACACACACTAATAAGCATTGGAGGCTTTTAACCAGGGCCGGACTGGGGAAATCATTCAGGCCAGGACATATAGTGCAGAATATAGCCACTTTTTAATATGGTCTTAAAAACTAGAAACGCCAAGGAAATCATTCAAATAACCCTTGTTTTTATTTGACACAAAAAGATTATCAAACCAAGATGAATGTCTTTATTGGGATTGAAGTGCAAACCTAACTTTCACCAATCTTCACTTAAAAAGATAAAATAATATAATATAAAAGTATTTGTTTAACCTTTATTTACCCAGGGTAGGTTCTCTGAGCACGGATGCTCTTTTTCAGCTACGCCCTGCTTCACATTCACACAGTTCCATTCACACCTGGGAGCTGCCCAGTACAACCACAGTCTGACACCTGGGAGCTGCCCAGTACAACCACAGTCTGCCACCTGGGAGCTGCCCAGTACAACCACAGTCTGCCACCTGGGAGCTGCCCAGTACAACCACAGTCTGCCACCTGGGAGCTGCCCAGTACAACCACAGTCTGACACCTGGGAGCTGCCCAGTACAACCACAGTCTGACACCTGGGAGCTGCCCAGTACAACCACAGTCTGCCACCTGTGAGCTGCCCAGTACAACCACAGTCTGCCACCTGGGAGCTGCCCAGTACAACCACAGTCTGACACCTGGGAGCTGCCCAGTACAACCACAGTCTGACACCTGGGAGCTGCCCAGTACAACCACAGTCTGACACCTGGGAGCTGCCAGTACAACCACAGTCTGACACCTGGGAGCTGCCCAGTACAACCACAGTCTGACACCTGGGAGCTGCCCAGTACAACCACAGTCTGACACCGTTGACCACTGAGCAACTCCACTGGAGCAGTTGGGGGTTAAGTGCCTTGCTCAAGGGCACTTCAGCGGTTGGTGTTCCTGCCGGTCCCGGGGATCGAACCGGTGACCTTCCGGTCACAAACCTGCTTCTCTAACCTTTAGGCCACCGCTGCCCAAAATTTGGGATTAATAAAGTGCAAATCTAACTTTCACCAAACATCACTTTTTGTCAAATAAAAGGCGACTCTTAAAAAAAAAAAAGTAAAATTGTTTTTGAATCGATTTAAATTTTTCAAAATCGTCCTAAATCATTCATTCGAATTAATGGATGATATTGATTAATGGCCCCGCCCTCCCTCTCCCCCTCAGATCGAGCATGAGGTCTTGCACCAGGGCCGTCTCCACAGGCTGTGCAGCGACTCGTGCTTCCTGACGTGGCGCAGGATACGCCAGCTGGCCATGAACTGCTGCGAGGGGTGTGGCCTGTACTGTAAGACGAGCTCCGCCTCCTGCCAGACGCTCTACATCGACAAGTCGCAGCTCAGCTTCTGCTCCGCCACCTGCATCGGCACGTACAAACGGGTAGGTCCTTTTTTTTTTTACCCTTTCACTGCCACACGACAGCCGGTTAACCCTTTCACTGTGACAATACACAGAAGGTTAGCCCTTTACTATCACACAACCGACGGCGATGCTCCATCATTAGCATCATTAGCTCCGCGGATGTGTGATAGTAGAGGGTTAACCTTCTGTCGTGTGGCAGTGAAAGGGTTAAAGCAGGCCTGGAATCAGTATGAAGGCTGAGAGGGAGACACGGGAGAGAAGGTTCTTTATGGAGACATTAGGAAGGCTGATAGGGAGACAGAGTAGAGGAGACACAGGAGAGAAGGTTCTTTATTGAGACAGTAGGAAGGCTGAGAGGGAGACAGAGTAGAGGAGACACAGGAGAGAAGGTTCTTTATTGAGACAGTAGGAAGGCTGAGAGGGAGACAGAGTAGAGGAGACACAGGAGAGAAGGTTCTTTATTGAGACAGTAGGAAGGCTGAGAGGGAGACAGAGTAGAGGAGACACAGGAGAGAAGGTTCTTTATGGAGACATTAGGAAGGCTGAGAGGGAGACAGAGTAGAGGAGACACGGGAGAGAAGGTTCTTTATGGAGACATTAGGAAGGCTGAGGGGGAGACAGAGTAGAGGAGACACAGGAGAGAAGGTTCTTTATTGAGACAGTAGGAAGGCTGAGAGGGAGACAGAGTAGGGGAGACACAGGAGAGAAGGTTCTTTATGGAGACATTAGGAAGGCTGAGAGGGAGACAGAGTAGAGGAGACACAGGAGAGAAGGTTCTTTATGGAGACATTAGGAAGGCTGAGAGGGAGACAGAGTAGGAGACACAGGAGAGAAGGTTCTTTATTGAGACAGTAGGAAGGCTGAGAGGGAGACAGAGTAGAGGAGACACAGGAGAGAAGGTTCTTTATTGAGACAGTAGGAAGGCTGAGAGGGAGACAGAGTAGAGGAGACACAGGAGAGAAGGTTCTTTATTGAGACAGTAGGAAGGCTGAGAGGGAGACAGAGTAGAGGAGACACAGGAGAGAAGGTTCTTTATTGAGACAGTAGGAAGGCTGAGAGGGAGACAGAGTAGAGGAGACACAGGAGAGAAGGTTCTTTATTGAGACAGTAGGAAGGCTGAGAGGGAGACAGAGTAGAGGAGACACAGGAGAGAAGGTTCTTTATTGAGACAGTAGGAAGGCTGAGAGGGAGACAGAGTAGGAGACACAGGAGAGAAGGTTCTTTATTGAGACAGTAGGAAGGCTGAGAGGGAGACAGAGTAGGGGAGACACAGGAGAGAAGGTTCTTTATTGAGACAGTAGGAAGGCTGAGAGGGAGACAGAGTAGAGGAGACACAGGAGAGAAGGTTCTTTATTGAGACCGTAGGAAGGCTGAGAGGGAGACACAGGAGAGAAGGTTCTTTATTGAGACCGTAGGAAGGCTGAGAGGGAGACACAGGAGAGAAGGTTCTTTATTGAGACAGTAGGAAGGCTGAGAGGGAGACAGAGTAGCGGAGACACAGGAGAGAAGGTTCTTTATTGAGACAGTAGGAAGGCTGAGAGGGAGACAGAGTAGAGGAGACACAGGAGAGAAGGTTCTTTATTGAGACAGTAGGAAGGCTGAGAGGGAGACAGAGTAGGGGAGACACAGGAGAGAAGGTTCTTTATTGAGACAGTAGGAAGGCTGAGAGGGAGACAGAGTAGAGGAGACACAGGAGAGAAGGTTCTTTATTGAGACAGTAGGAAGGCTGAGAGGGAGACACAGTAGAGGAGACACAGGAGAGAAGGTTCTTTATGGAGACAGTAGGAAGGCTGAGAGGGAGACAGAGTAGAGGAGACACAGGAGAGAAGGTTCTTTATTGAGACAGTAGGAAGGCTGAGAGGGAGACAGAGTAGAGGAGACACAGTAGAGAAGGTTCTTTATTGAGACAGTAGGAAGGCTGAGAGGGAGACAGAGTAGGGGAGACACAGGAGAGAAGGTTCTTTATTGAGACAGTAGGAAGGCTGAGAGGGAGACAGAGTAGAGGAGACACAGGAGAGAAGGTTCTTTATTGAGACAGTAGGAAGGCTGAGAGGGAGACACAGTAGAGGAGACACAGGAGAGAAGGTTCTTTATGGAGACAGTAGGAAGGCTGAGAGGGAGACAGAGTAGAGGAGACACAGGAGAGAAGGTTCTTTATTGAGACAGTAGGAAGGCTGAGAGGGAGACAGAGTAGAGGAGACACAGGAGAGAAGGTTCTTTATTGAGACAGTAGGAAGGCTGAGAGGGAGACAGAGTAGAGGAGACACAGGAGAGAAGGTTCTTTATTGAGACAGTAGGAAGGCTGAGAGGGAGACAGAGTAGAGGAGACACAGGAGAGAAGGTTCTTTAGTGAGACAGTAGGAAGGCTGAGAGGGAGACAGAGTAGAGGAGACACAGGAGAGAAGGCTCTTTAGTGAGACAGTAGGAAGGCTGAGAGGGAGACAGAGTAGAGGAGACACAGGAGAGAAGGTTCTTTATTGAGACAGTAGGAAGGCTGAGAGGGAGACAGAGTAGAGGAGACACAGGAGAGAAGGTTCTTTATTGAGACAGTAGGAAGGCTGAGAGGGAGACAGAGTAGAGGAGACACAGGAGAGAAGGTTCTTTATTGAGACAGTAGGAAGGCTGAGAGGGAGACAGAGTAGAGGAGACACAGGAGAGAAGGTTCTTTAGTGAGACAGTAGGAAGGCTGAGAGGGAGACAGAGTAGAGGAGACACAGGAGAGAAGGCTCTTTAGTGAGACAGTAGGAAGGCTGAGAGGGAGACAGAGTAGAGGAGACACAGGAGAGAAGGTTCTTTATTGAGACAGTAGGAAGGCTGAGAGGGAGACAGAGTAGAGGAGACACAGGAGAGAAGGCTCTTTAGTGAGACAGTAGGAAGGCTGAGAGGGAGACAGAGTAGAGGAGACACAGGAGAGAAGGTTCTTTATTGAGACAGTAGGAAGGCTGAGAGGGAGACAGAGTAGAGGAGACACAGGAGAGAAGGTTCTTTATGGAGACATTAGGAAGGCTGAGAGGGAGACAGAGTAGAGGAGACACAGGAGAGAAGGTTCTTTATGGGGACATTAGGAAGGTTGAGAGTGTTTCCTCCGGTTGTACACAGCAGTAAGACCACGCAGTGTTATATTATATTATATATTGTATTATATTACTAAACAGCTGCTCTGTGTGTTTCAGACATGCCTTAAGACCATCCAGTGTGCTAACTGCCACACACTGACTGTTGTCTGCTCCACCCACATGGAGAGGGATCAGAAGGGGAAGGTTCAGCTCTACTGCTCTGCTCTCTGCGTGGAGCAGAGCCGACCGCCTAAACACACACTCACTGGTAGGTCACACACACACGCACGCACACACGCACGCACGCACGCACGCACACGCACACGCTCACGCTCGCACACACACGCACACACGCACGCACACACGCACACACGCACACACGCACGCACGCACGCACGCACACACGCACACACGCACACACACACACTCACTGGTAGGACACACACACACACACACTCACTGGTAGGACACACACACACACACACACTCACTGGTAGGACACACACGCACACACACACACACACACACACTGCCCTTTAGCAGCTCTCTCACGCCTCTGGACACTAGAGCTGTGTCCCCGAAGACTGTTTTTGGGATTCGAACTCCGCCAGGGTTTTTCGA
The DNA here is from genome assembly GCF_963971535.1 of Notolepis coatsorum. Taxonomy (NCBI): domain Eukaryota; kingdom Metazoa; phylum Chordata; class Actinopteri; order Aulopiformes; family Paralepididae; genus Notolepis; species Notolepis coatsorum. The sequence goes on along the minus strand of NC_140166.1, from coordinate 232,144,380 downwards.
ATCCATCGTTTTTAAATCATGCAAAAGATAATTGCTCCTAGGGGTGCCCAAGTGGCACGGCCGACCCGGGTTCGATTCCCGGACCCGCCGTCATTTGCCGAATGTCTTCCCCCCCCGCTCTATCTCCCGTTCTTCCTCTCTCTCTCTCTCTACTGGACTGCCCGGTAGTAAAAAATAAATATTAAAAAAATATAAAAAATATGTGCTCCTAAATAATGTCTCTGGTTCAGTACCGTCGAGTCTTGACTTTAGGCACATGGCGCACATTTACGCATTTAACGTAGAGCATATGCGCATATTGCTGCGGTTATTAAGAGGAGTAGTACCGACACGGGAGGCTTCAATAGCGTTTAGATGGTAATCCATTTTGTGAATCCATTTGTTGAAACAACATCTTTGTTGGCCGACGGCTCCTGCTGTCTTAATGTTAGCGAGCTAAACGTGCATAGCTTAATTAACGTGCATAACATACCTGTGTAACGTTAAGTAACTTGTGTTAAGTAACTTGTGTTAAGTAACTGCATACATACACTTGGTTTAATCCAAACGTCCATTCGGAAACGTTGTATTATGAAATAAGACGGGTGAGTCTCTCAACTCGCTCTTTTTCGCCTGATTGATTCATTTCCTGATGACGTGTGACGGACGGTGACCCCTGACCCCTCCTCATCTCCACTAGACTGTGTTCGCACGTGGCTTTAACATTATTGTAAACACAACATAGTGCTGTGATATTCTGATATATATCACATTCGGATATATCTTTTTTGTGTAAAATAAATAAAAAATGAAAAATTGGAAAGAAAAAAGCAGAGGTTCGAACCCATTACTTAAGAGTCGAGTGCCAAACGTAACGGACGAAGGTTCGACCCGCAGCCCTGCTGGACACGCGCTCGCTTCCAACCAGCGGCTCCTCGTGGAGACGTCCCACCTCTGACACCAGCTCCTCGTGGAGACGTCCCACCTCTGACACCAGCTCCTCGTGGAGACGTCCCACCTCTGACACCAGCTCCTCGTGGAGACGTCCCACCTCTGACACCAGCTCCTCGTGGAGACGTCCCACCTCTGACACCAGCTCCTCGTGGAGACGTCCCACCTCTGACACCAGCTCCTCGTGGAGACGTCCCACCTCTGACACCAGCTCCTCGTGGAGATGTCCCACCTCTGACACCAGCTCCTCGTGGAGACGTCCCACCTCTGACACCAGCTCCTCGTGGAGACGTCCCACCTCTGACACCAGCTCCTCGTGGAGACGTCCCACCTCTGACACCAGCTCCTCGTGGAGACGTCCCACCTCTGACACCAGCTCCTCGTGGAGACGTCCCACCTCTGACACCAGCTCCTCGTGGAGACGTCCCACCTCTGACACCAGCTCCTCGTGGAGACGTCCCACCTCTGACACCAGCTCCTCGTGGAGACGTCCCACCTCTGACACCAGCTCCTCGTGGAGACGTCCCACCTCTGACACCAGCTCCTCGTGGAGACGTCCCACCTCTGACACCAGCTCCTCGTGGAGACGTCCCACCTCTGACACCAGCTCCTCGTGGAGACGTCCCACCTCTGACACCAGCTCCTCGTGGAGACGTCCCACCTCTGACACCAGCTCCTCGTGGAGACGTCCCACCTCTGACACCAGCTCCTCGTGGAGACGTCCCACCTCTGACACCAGCTCCTCGTGGAGACGTCCCACCTCTGACACCAGCTCCTCGTGGAGACGTCCCACCTCTGACACCAGCTCCTCGTGGAGACGTCCCACCTCTGACACCAGCTCCTCCTCGTGGAGATGTCCCACCTCTGACACCAGCTCCTCGTGGAGACGTCCCACCTCTGACACCAGCTCCTCGTGGAGACGTCCCACCTCTGACACCAGCTCCTCGTGGAGACGTCCCACCTCTGACACCAGCTCCTCGTGGAGACGTCCCACCTCTGACACCAGCTCCTCGTGGAGACGTCCCACCTCTGACACCAGCTCCTCGTGGAGACGTCCCACCTCTGACACCAGCTCCTCGTGGAGACGTCCCACCTCTGACACCAGCTCCTCGTGGAGACGTCCCACCTCTGACACCAGCTCCTCGTGGAGACGTCCCACCTCTGACACCAGCTCCTCGTGGAGACGTCCCACCTCTGACACCAGCTCCTCGTGGAGACGTCCCACCTCTGACACCAGCTCCTCCTCGTGGAGATGTCCCACCTCTGACACCAGCTCCTCGTGGAGACGTCCCACCTCTGACACCAGCTCCTCCTTGTGGAGACGTCCCACCTCTGACACCACCAGCTCCTCGTGGAGACGTCCCACCTCTGACACCAGCGGCTCCTCATGGAGACGTCCCACCTCTGACACCAGCTCCTCGTGGAGACGTCCCACCTCTGACACCAGCTCCTCGTGGAGACGTCCCGCTCGTGGACGTTATAGTCTAGAGTTTAATCATCCCGAGGGACATTTGACACTACAAATCGCTCACAGTAAACATTTAGACAGAACAAAGTCACGAATAAGAATAACAAAACTAAGAATAGAATAAAATATACAGTAAAAATATACTGAAGTCTACAGTAGGTGTAATATTGAACTGTGTTGTTTTAAAAGTAAAAGTCCAGGGCCCTCATTTATCAACATTGCGTACGCACCGACATGTGCGTAACCCGTGCGTACGATCATTTCTAAGCAAAGTGTGGGATTTATCAAATTGAACGTGAACTTGACTTTGTGCGTACCTGACGCCCGGTGGTGGAATATCGATACTGCAGACGGTATATGCGCTCATCAGTTTCATGCATGTTTCAATGCGGAAATAAGCTTCCGTGCATTACTCCCGACACTGGCGCGTGTTCTGTATGAACCGTAATTCATTATAGTTCATTGTGAAATAGCGATAGTAGTGTAATTATTGTCAAACCCTAAATAGCATGTGGAATAGGTATTTCCGAATGAATTCAGCCTGGTTCATAGGGTTATTATAGGAATACTTCTCCGGTGTGCGCTCAGATGTTTTCAGAGATATAGGGCATGTCTATTTGCAGAGAGAGAACATTATAATATTAAGTAGAGTTCGCTACCCGAGACACATTCTCCTTGATTTGTACCGCAATTTGAGACCCACATTGGAGCGTGGAGCAAAACGCAGTGTTGGATGTCTAAAGCGTGGAGCAAAACGCAGTGTTGGATGTCTAATTTCCCCAACCCCACAACCAACTACATACAATATCCATATATCAATAACAGGAGGCCAAGAGAGGATTACCAGGTTACCCAACATCATCGGAGCAATATATAGACTGTACCCATATAGCTTTCAATGCTCCATCAATAAACAAATCCAGTAATGTGAACGGGATTCCACTCGGTCAATGTACAGATAATCTGCGATGCGCATTTTGGCTGATAATGTGCCGGTGGCCGGACTCTCATTCAGGCCTAATTGTATTTAATTCAATTGTAATGTTATTACTGGGGTATCTAAAACATCAGTTAAAATGCAGATCAGGGTTATCCACTGAAGCCATAATGACTCTGACCAGAAGTACCACGGGCTCATGACGAGCGCACACAATAGGCATTGTAGAGCGCAGAGTTGGCGTGCTGAAATTGATTTAATTTCAGTCATTACAGCTTAATGTCGGGTCAGCTTGTCATTTATTTCTGTCAATGTGCTGGTTCTGTAGCAGGAGTCAGTCAGTCAACATCCTTGGCTCCCGGCGCACCGAAGATAGTCTACACGCTCCCTCCTCCTCAGCGGAGTTGTCTGTGAACTTGGCAACTTCATTGGATTTATTTATTCTCTAAAAATATCTATAATCATACGATTAAATATTGTTTAAAATAAAACGCTAAATACTATTATTCTGTGTCATGTTTCCAAATAAGATTGTTCACAACGGGAAATGCTGTATACGTTCAATTTGTTGGTTAGACCTCGGTGATCAATCTCGCTCTCAGTGAAGTCTCTCAGAGTTCGCTCGGGTTAGACCATTATTTCACATCCCATGGGGGTGTTTCATGACCATATATGGATAATCGAGGCGGTTCTGGTATGCAAATACTTAAAACCATGCACGAGCTCCAGCGTAGGATCAAAGTGATATTTATCAAGACAGGTGTGTGTAGGACCTGATAAATCAATTTTTTTTGTGCGTGCACACATTCTAAATTCTGTGCTTACGAACGAAAGTAGAAGACTTTCTAAGAACTGTTGATAAATGAGGGTCCAGGAAGATGGTAACTGTCACCCTGTCATGTTGATGTGTGTGTGTGTGTGTGTGTGTGTGTGTGTGCGCACATCTGTGTGTGCGCGTCTGTGTGTGCGTGTGTGTGTGTGTGCGCGTCTGTGTGTGTGCGTATGCAGTATGCGCACAACACAAACACACGATATAACCTGTTTAACATGAAAATAAAGCTTCACACTCTGCTTCTCTTTATCCTCTACTCTCTCCCTCTCTCTCTTTCTCTCTCTGTTTCTCTCTCTGTCTCTCTCTCTGTCTCTCTCTCTCGGTCTCTCTGTCTCCCTCTCTGTCTCTCTCTCTCTGTCTCTCTCTCTGTCTCTCTCTGTCTCTCTCTCTCCCTCTATCTCTCTCTGTCTCTCTCTCTGTCTCTCTCTCTCTCCTCTCTCTCTCTCCTCTCTCTCTCCTCTCTCTCTCACCCCCCTCTCTCCCACCCCCCTCTCTCTCTATCTCTCTCTCTCCTCTCTCTCTCCTCTCTCTCCTCTCTCTCTCTCTCTCCCCCCTCTCTCTCCTCTCTCTCCCCCCCTCTCTCTCCCCCCCTCTCTCTGCTCCTCTCTCCCCCCTCTCTCTATCTCCCCCATCTCTCTCCCCCCCTCTCTCTGCTCCTCTCTCTCCCCCCCTCCCTCTTTCTCCCCCCCCCCCCTCTCTCTCTCTCTCTCTCTCTCTCTCTCTCTCTCTCTCTCTCTCTCTCTCTCTCTCTCTCTCTCTCTCTCTCTCTCTCTCTCTCTCTCTCTCTCTCTCAGGAACTCCGTTCCCCTGTTCTCTCTGTAAAAAGAGCGCAGTCCCTCAGTACCACCTGGCCATGGTGGACGGATCCATCCGGAACTTCTGCTCCTTAGACTGTGTGACGACATACAGAGTGAGCACCTTGACCTGCTCCTTAGACTGGTGTTTACTGTTTAGACTGTGTGACTATTAGGGCTGACCCCTATTAGTCGATTAGTCGACTATATCAGTCGAAATGAGCCGTAGTCGACTGCCAACCTCTTAGTAAAATCATTCTTTCCAAAAGAAAAGAGGCCTAGAAGCGTGGCTAACGCTAACGGCACACATACCAGAGGCCAACTGCCTACGAAAACAGGCACAGAGGCACTGAAAGAGGATTTCACCATCTGATGAACACACTAGACAAATATCAAGATGTATCCATCAGTGGACCAATTGCATGCTTTTGCAGAGGACAAGAAGCCTTCAGTCGACTCCTTCAGACATTAACACTTTGAGTACCAGCCACGACATAAGTCGTTATTTCATGCCCCGACGACGAGTGCAGACGACGCTAATTGTCGTTTTTTTTTATTAGCGATCTGAATTCATATTTCATCAACCAAGTCTCCCGTTGGTACAGCAGCCCCTCTAGGAGCTCAGATGGGAAAATACCGCCCCCTATCGTCTATCCCTGTGTAACTGCAGGCCATTCGATTAGACTGGTGGATCTGTGCGGGGGGAGCCTACTGGCTCCACTATGCTGGCGAGCGAGATGGAAAGCAGCCTGGAATATATATTTACAGCAGCCAATAATCAATCAATAAACACGATCGATATTAGGAATGGCGATCAGGAATTGGAATAATCTTTTTGGAGAACATCTGATCTAAGGTAAGGAGTCTATGTTACCAGTTTTAGGATAATCAGAGCTGTATTCACTGAGATAACAGCGTGTCCCGTATGTGTATATGTGTGTGTGTGTGTGTGTGTGTGTGTGTGCTGTTGAGGACATAAGAGAATACATTTCTCAGCTTGCTTCTATAGCGTGCATAAGTACACATATACTATCGACAATCTAGCGTTTATTTGAAAACGATTCATAAATAGGCCGACAAATGACAACGTGTCTAGTGTATTCGAGAATATTCCAATAAATGCCGTTTATGACGGAATCTTTCTATTTTCCTGAGATTTTCGAGAAAACGATAGCTTTTCGAAATGCTATAAAAAGGATATGAACCGATTTAAAAAAAAAAAAATCCATTTGGACAATGTTGACTGCAAACAAGTCATTGATAAGCGACGGACAGATTAGACACATAGCCATAATTTAAAACATAGATCAGCGTTACTATCATTGAAGTGGGTGGCGGCATTCAAGGGGGTAAAAAGAAAAACACGGCCGGCTCTCAAAGTGTTAAGCACCCCCACAGCCCAAATGGAATGATAAATTTTTTTTTAATTTTTTTTTAAGTGTAACGGCACATTTTGGCCAATCATAGTCGACTATCCAAATCCTTAGTCGGGGACAGCCCTAGTGACTACAAAAAACGAGAGTGAAGAAGAATATTGCAGGGGATTTTGGCAATTTTTTTTGGGCCGCTACCCACATGGTTAGCTGTGTTACTCATTCCCCACACAATCCTTACAAGTTGTACCTCGTTGTAAAGGTGACTAATCAGCCTTTCCAAAGATATAAAATACAATACCAATTGGTATTATTAGTAAAGGGGAGGAATAATCAACCAAAATAACATTTCCCAACTTTTTTTGGGGAGTTTATTTATTAACACTTTGATTACCGGCCATAACATGGTCAAAAAACATAGTTGAATGCTAGCACCCACTTCAATGATAGCGTTGTGAACGCATAATCTATGGGTTAAATTATGGCTATGTGTCTAACCTGCCCGTCGCTTATCAATGACTTGTTTGCAGTCAACATTGTCGAGACGGATTGTTTTTTAATCGGTTCATTTCTGTTTTATAGCATTTCGAAAAGCCGTCGTTTTCTTGAAAGTTTCAGGAAAATAGAAAGATTTAAACGGCATTTACTGGAATATTCGTAATTTTTCGGCCTATTTATGAATCGTTTTCAAATAAACGCTAGATTATCGATAGTATATGTGTACTTATGCACGCTAGATAAGCGAGCTGAGAAATATATTCTCATTTCCTGATCACACACACACACACGTCATATGGGACACGTTGAGATATGGGTGAAAACAGATCCGAATACCCCAAGACTGGTCAAATAGATTCCTTACCTCAGATCAGATGTTCTCCAAAAAGATTATTCCAATTCCTGATCGCCATTCCAAATATCGATCGCGTTTATTGATTCAGCGCTAGGTACTGTAAACATATATTCACGTTGTTTTCCGCCTCGCAATCACTTCGGTATATTCAGATGGCTCGCCGGAAAAGTAAAATGAGTCTAATACAATGGGGTGCAGTTACACAGGGATAGACGATAGGGGGTGGTATTTTCCCAATGGAGCTCAGAGAGGGCTTGGAGCACTAGCGTGAGGCTCGATTGATGAAATATGAATTCAAATCGCTAAAAAAAAAAAACGCTATTTAGCGTCGGTGGCATTCAACGGGCGGCATGAACTAACGACATATAGCGTCCGTGGCACTCAAAGTGTTAACCAACTAGAGTCGGACTAACCTCTATTGTTTAGAGTGACTGTGTGACTACATGCAGAGTAAAGGGGGGAGGTGTAGAGCGACACCTAGTGGCTGAACGTTATCTACAGCACCTTTTTAACCCTGCTGTTTCTCTATAACCCTGCTGTCTCTAGAAGAGCGGCCCCTCCTCTCAGCCCGACCCGGACCGGGACTTGGCCAACGGAACGTCTTCCTCCTCTGCGGCTCCCGGGGACCCTTTCCACCGAGACGCCCCCCCCAGACCGAGCCCCTCGTTGGCCGGGGGGGTGGGGCCCTACGGTCAGTCCCCCCACCCCCCGCAGCCCAGCCCCAGGGCCCCCGGCTCCGTGCCTCCCCCCGTCCCCCAGGACTTCTCCTCCCCTCTGCCCTACCCCGGGCACCACCCCGGACACACCTCCGTGCCTCCGCTGCTGCCCCCCGCCTACCCTGCGCTGCCTCCGCCAGCGGCTCCGGACCAGGGCCCGCCGAGGGTCCCTCTGCCCGGCCTGCAGCACCCCAGAGCGGGCCAGCCCGGGGGGAGCGAGGTGTTCAAGCTCACCTGTCATCAGTGCAGCAAGCAGTTCAGCGCCAAGCCGCAGCTGTTCAACCACCAGGTAGGGAGCGAGAGAGAGAGAGAGAGAGAGAGAGAGAGAGAGAGAGAGAGAGAGAGAGACCGGGTACCAGGTAGGGGGCGAGAGAGACCGGGTACCAGGTAGGGGGCGAGAGAGAGAGAGAGAGAGAGAGAGAGAGAGAGAGACCGGGTACCAGGTAGGGGGCGAGAGAGAGAGAGACCGGGTACCAGGTAGGGGGTGAGCGAGAGAGACCGGGTACCAGGTAGGGAGCGAGAGAGACCGGGTACCAGGTAGGGGGCGAGAGAGACCGGGTACCAGGTAGGGGGCGAGAGAGACCGGGTACCAGGTAGGGGGCGAGAGAGACCGGGTACCAGGTAGGGGGCGAGAGAGACCGGGTACCAGGTAGGGGGCGAGAGAGACCGGGTACCAGGTAGGGGGCGAGAGAGACCGGGTACCAGGTAGGGGGCGAGAGAGACCGGGTACCAGGTAGGGGGCGAGAGAGACCGGGTACCAGGTAGGGGGCGAGAGAGACCAGGTACCAGGTAGGGGGCGAGAGAGAGAGACCGGGTACCAGGTAGGGGGCGAGAGAGACCAGGTACCAGGTAGGGGGCGAGAGAGACCAGGTACCAGGTAGGGGGCGAGCAACATAACACACCTGAAGAACAATAAAACCTCTATGGTTTAAAAATCATCACAAAAAGTGACTTAAGAGCCAAGCACAGCTCTTCAAATCTAAACAGACAAGAAAGTGCTCGCCATCATAGGGAAAAGCTCACATTTAAAACATCCATATTCAAGTCCCAATACACCGCTCGACATTGAAATGGAGATACAAAAAATCACGGAAAAAGCCGAAGAGCTTTTCATGCGCGAACATTACTTTTTATACACAGTCCCGTAGCGTCATATTGCAAGCAAAGATAAACACTCCTTCTTTCAACTGTGTCTTGCCATTGGCTTATCGCTACTCCAATGGTTAGTAACTTGAAAAAGTAAAAGTAACAGTTTAACTGAAACAGATTACTGTACTTCGGAATTCCCCTAGGATCCCTCTCATCAATGTCATGTGCTTCTGCACTGGTCCCTGGCCTCATCAGCATGCTAGTGAGTAGGGGTGGGAATCACCAGTTTCATCACGATACGATACCATACCATATCCATTCTTTGGACAACGATACGATATTTTCCGATATCACAGTCTGCCACGATACGATACGATACGATTCAGGTGCCTGCGATCGATATGAGACGATATTATATGCCCATTTAACACAATCAGTAACATTTAAATCAACAAAAAAAAAGGCAATGGAAATATCATTTGACATTTTTATTTTTGATCTCTTCCAGACATTTAATTGGGCGCACATGTCACATGACCAGAAACGTCAGTGGCCAATCAGATTAGCAAAATGCACGAACCGTTTGGTAAAAGTAATGACGCGTCCGGGGGAGGGAATCCTGTAGCACACAGCATTAACAGAGAACGGAACAATTGCACTGCTGTGATATATAAAGATGATGCATGTTCTTTAATCATATCATCAACGGTGAAAGAAAGTAGGCACAGAGGTCACTGTCCTAATAACGTCTGTGAGGGGGAACGGGATGCTGTCTGTGACTCTCAACAGTTGCTTCCTGTGTTGCAGGGCTGTGTCTCTGTGTTCTGTGGGAAGGCGTGTGATGTTGCTTCCTGTGTTGCAGGGCTGTGTCTCAGTGTTCTGTGGGAAGGCGTGTGATGTTGCTTCCTGTGTTGCAGGGCTGTGTCTCAGTGTTCTGTGGGAAGGCGTGTGATGTTGCTTCCTGTGTTGCAGGGCTGTGTCTCAGTGTTCTGTGGGAAGGCGTGTGATGTTGCTTCCTGTGTTGCAGGGCTGTGTCTCAGTGTTCTGTGGGAAGGCGTGTGATGTTGCTTCCTGTGTTGCAGGGCTGTGTCTCTGTGTTCTGTGGGAAGGCGTGTGATGTTGCTTCCTGTGTTGCAGGGCTGTGTCTCGGTGTTCTGTGGGAAGGCGTGCAGCGAGCAGTACAAGGTCCAGAGGAACATCATGGCTCCCTGCTCTCACTGTCACCTGGACAAGATCATCTACGACTTCATCACGTACGGCCAGCACGGTCTCTCTCAAGACCACCCTGTCTGCAGCCCCAGTGAGTAGAGCCTGTCTCTCTCTCTCTCTCTCTCTCTCTCTCTCTCTCTCTCTCTCTCTCTCTCTCTCTCTCTCTCTCTCTCTCTCTTTGATTGATTGATTGAAAAGTTTATTAACAGATTGCAGAATGGGTACAGTACATGGGTACAGTACAGCTCAGTACATACAATTGTTAAGGGGATGCAGACCAGAGAAAGACTTTCGTCTTGTTTACATCAGGGTCCCCCATTTTCAATTCATCATAACATATATGACATACATGACATACAGATAGACAGTACTGCTACATCTATACATTTATGACATATCAGATTTGCAAATACAGTACTGTTTGTGATACAAAAGTGTCCAGAAAAAGAGTGTATATACATTTGGCGTAGAAACTGTACATTGGAGGAGGTTGGGGGGGTGGGGTGGGTGGGTGAGGGCTGTACATTGGAGGTGGGGGGGGGGTTGGGTAGGGGACACATACACATTTTACACTGTACATTGGAATACTGACAAAGCCTTACTTGGTCATTTACTGTACAACTAGGTTAGGACATTTGTAGGGGCCAGTTTCGAATTGCAGTCTCACGTAGGTGTTTTTTGAGAGTGTTTTTGAAAGTGGGTAGTGATTCACATTCCTTTACAGCTTTAGGTAGGGCGTTCCACATTGATGTGGCATAATTGCGAAACGTGTTTAGTCCCTTGTTTGAGCCGAATCTGGGTTTTACATGATTTGTGGAGCTCCCTCTGGTGTTGTGATCGTGGTATTCACTGACCTTTGGGAAGTATTTTGACATGTACATGGGTACCTTGGTCGCGTAGTGTATCTTGTAGACCAGGCCCATTGCAAGTTGCTGTACTCTGTCGTCTACTCTAAGCCATCCTAGGTTGTCAAAGTGGGCAGGGGTGAGGTGGGTTCTAGGAGTCAGGTCAAGCAGTAGTCTGACTAGCTTGTTTTGAGATGTTTGTAATTTGTTTTTTAGTGCCTTTGAGGTGCTTTGGTACCATGAGGTGCAAGCATAGTCGTAGTACCCTTGAATGAGTGCTCCTGCTAGAGTCTTCAGGGTATTCTTGTTTACCAGAGAGGAGATCCGGTACAAGAATCGCGTTCGTTGGTTGACTTTTTTTATTACATTGGATGCCATTTTGTCACAGGAAAGATTAGCCTCTAGGATGGAACCCAGGTAGGTAATTTCATCTTTCCTTGTGATAATATTGTCACCCACTGTAACCGAGAAGCCGTCGGTCTTGCTGAGTTTGTTATTTGAACAGAAAGAGAATGGACTCTGTTTTGCCCATGTGTAATGATAGTTTGTTGTCGGCGAGCCATATGCAGATTCTGCCTAGTTCCGAGCTGAGGGCTTTTTCAACCTGTAACTTGTTCTTGTCAGAGACCAGCAGGGCTGAGTCGTCCGCAAACAGGAACAAGTTGCAGTCACAAGCTGACGACATGTCATTTGCATAAATTAGGAATAGTAGCGGTCCTAGTATGCTTCCTTGTGGAACACCACAGCTCACTGTGAGGGGGGGGGATAGGGTACCGTTTACCTCCACCATCTGTTCCCTCCCCTCCAGGTAGGATTGTATCCAGCTCACTGATAAACTATCAAAACCAATTGCTTTTAGCTTGTCAATCAGAATGGTGTGATTGACAGTGTCGAAGGCCTTTTGTAGGTCCAGCATGACCATGCCGCAGTATTTGCCCGCGTCCACCTCTTGTTTGATGTGGTCGTTCAAGTAGAGAAGGCATGTGTCAGTGGAGTGGGATGTTCTGAAGCCAGATTGGAATTCGTAGATTAGATTTTTTTCCGCGAGGTACTTTTCGATCTGTTCGTATACTATTTTTTCCATGACTTTCGAGATGGATGCAAGGATAGAGTAGCTGTGATAGAGTAGCAGTGTCAGGCTGTAAGCTGCTCTATAAAGACGTCTCTCTCTCTCTCAGGCTGTAAGCTGCTCTATAAAGACGAGCTGGCCCAGAGGAGCAGGGAGCAGCCCTGGAGGTCTTGCAGTTACTGCTCCAGTCTGTCCCAGAAGACGCTCCACAGTCACTACAGCGGCAAGATGGAGGAGTTCTGTAGGCCGGACTGCATGTCTCAGTACACCGTGCTGTTCTATGGGGTACGTACACACACACACACACACACTCACACTCACACTCACACTCACACACACACACTCACACACACACACTCTTTTTCTCAATTTGGATTTAGTATCACCAGGTGTGCATAAGAACAGATAATGATTTCTACTGTAATCTAGTGTACTTTTTATTTTCCCCACAGTGCAACCGTTTTGAAACTAATTTCAGATCTAATTGTTCCTACATGCTAACAATAGTGAGGAGAAACTAACTGCGTTTCAATATTTGTCAAAAACGTTACCTTTTGTGGCTTATTATCGCGAATAATAACAAGTTATTGACATAATTCATAATTCAACTCTGAACTTTGAACCCCCATAGAACTTGCCACGAAGTGTAGTTCGGAAAGATTCCAACGCTGGTCGCGTCTATATTAATGCCAGCCCAAGAGTGCAAGAGTGCTTCCGCATTCGCCGGTAACCAATGCGCATTTTCTTTTTGACGCCCCACAAACGCGCGCTTCCATTGTAACGTTAACACAGCCCAGCTGTCAACTGTACTTTGTAACGTTAGGGCTGACCTTCGAAGCTTTTTTTGGCAATTGAAGCTTCGGGCCGAGCTTCGATTTGAAATTCGAAGCTTCGATTTCTTTTTCCTTTTTTTTTATTATAATTTTTTATTTTTTTTGATCTTATGTTGTGGGACTTGTACAGCACTTTCGTAAACTTTGTTGTTTTTAAATGTGCTCTATAAATAAAGTGGATTGGATTAATGAATTAAGTAGCCCCTTTCGTGACTGTGATGCAGCCAACAAGGTTTCACTCGGCTGTGTGATTTAATTCAAGGTGGATCGCTGTTGTCGTTTGAACAACTTCAGATTTCATGGGAACTACCAATCCCCCAAATCAAGAATGTTTAAGATGAATGAAGTAAGATTTTGATTATTTGAAATATGGCCTGTGTAGACTAAACTATGCACAGAATTATGTCAGTCTACAAGGTCCGGATTCTACATGGTCCGGCAATGTAGACCTTGTAGACTCCACTACAGACCAATTATCAGTGAATGTTCATGCATTTTTAAGAAGGGCTACTTCCACAAAAAAACAAAGAACTCACCAAAACATCTCAGTAGCACCTTATCTAAATGTTCTATTTCATATATGGAGATTCATATTTATTTATGTATTGCATGCATTTCTACATTTTATTTCCTTCCTTTATTCATCCCAGTATCTTTCTTTCTTATGTGTGGAATTCTACAAGGCATGTAGGTGTATATGTGTTTGAGGATGATATCCTTCAAACAGGCAATAGTGATGATATAATTTGGGCAGTGCTGAGCTGGGTTACTTTCCTCCAGTGTATTTGTCCCCCGACCCCACCCAATGGCCCCATGCGCGCGCACACACACACACACAAACTTCGATTTTTTTTTAATGTTCGAAGCTTGTGCCATCGAACGAAGCTTCGAAGCTTCGAAGTATTTAAGACAGCCCTATGTAACGTTATGTTATTTCGGGCATTCATAACGTTATTTCGCGCGACTGTACATTGTAACGTTAACAGCCCAGCTGTCAACTGTACTTTGTAACGTTGTTATTTCGGGCATTCATAACATTATTTCGCGCAACTGTACATTGTAACGTTAACACAGCCCAGCTGTCAACTGTACATTGTAACGTTAACACAGCCCAGCTGTCAACTGTACTTTGTAACGTTATGTTATATCGGGCGTTTTATTCATAACAAACATTGACGCGATTCTGCCAACACATATGTAATATTAATAGGTTTTGCTCACAGAGAGATAGATAAATAAATAAACATAATCACTGTTATCTACCTCAACAACTGCATGTACTGTAGAAATGTATGTTTCAGTGCAGATAAAGGTACTGTACAAAATAACCTCTAAAACACTGCTAGAATACACAAGCAGTTAGGGTGCGCTGTGTTAACGTTACAATGTACAGTCGCGCGAAATGACATAATAACGTTATGGCGTTATGAGTGAATCTGGTCCTCGTTTGGATAATATGTAAAGTACAGTTGACAGCTGCGTTGTGTTAACGTTACAATGTACAGCGAAATAACGTTATGGCGTTATGGGTGAATCTGGTCCTCATTTGGATAATATGTATTCCATTTCCGCGTGTGAGTGGCAAAAAAGAAAATGCGCATTGGATTGCGTTACCGGGGCCAATCAGGCGAATGCGGAAGCACTCTTGGGCTGGCATTAATATAGATGCACGCTGGTCGACAGCTATGCATGTCCTCTACGAAATGGCCACAAAAAGATTACAATTCCCATGGTTAAAAATTTCCATTTTCGTTTCAAGCTTGGAATGGACGATCGAAAATCGAAAACTTAAAACGATCTTTTAACACTTTTAGCCTATTGCTAAACTAACATATTGATGATAATATACATTCTACATGCTTTTGTGACATGTTAGTGATGTTAACACTTTAATCGCCATGGGTTAAATTCATAATTTACCATCCCTCGCCAGCTCTATTTGTCTATGGAGAAGTTCCCCTTCTTTGCAGGGCTATAACTTTTTAAATTATATTGCTACATTGCCATTATTATGGCCCATTCAATGTCCTATATGTATTGTTCAGGGTGTAGCAACGTTAAACTTTTTCATTCACATATTCATACTAAAATATGGTCTAAAGTATAAGTATGTTTTTATCGTTTTCTGCAGCTTTCTTCAGAACGTGATTTATAGCCCTAAATGCATTATATTGATGATGAAATACAGTTTGGTAGCGATCGGCGCGAGATGAAAAATTTCAACTGGACGTACTTCTAGAATGATCTACGTATGATCTGATGATGGGCGGGGGATCGTTTATAATTCCGTGGGCAGCGTTAGATGATTCATCCAGAGTGGGTCATATGTTCATCATAGCAGTTTATATGGAATAAGTTAGAAAATAACGCTGAATCTTACTGTATGTTCCTCGCGCCGTTGGACGATCAGCGTGGAGTAGACCGTTTTCGATTATGGGATGTTGATCCTGATGAACCATTTCCAGGTTGTATAATACTATATATGTCCAAATAACGTTGTTTATTGAGTTAGGGCGAGCGATTGATCATCCAGTGTGTTGAGATGGAGTCCGGCTACCGATCGCGAGTGCCCGGAGCACATATGGATGGGCACTTCCTGTTTGGCGCGCCCCTCCCTCTGCCGATTGGCCACCAGATGGCGCTCTCGAACCGTTAGACAGTTGAGTGGAGCTCACCAGTACATCTCAGGGCTCCCGAAAGGAAATATGATTTCGATGACAGATTTTTTAAATATTGACATCAAAGACGAGTTACGGCGTCTTCGGCAGAATGAGCATGGCTCCGAATGACGTGAAAACTCGTCCGCAGCGATCATAGTGTTAATACTTGAAAACGTTTGATTTTAAAATCGCATTTTCTTTGCATCATACTTATATTCTAGAAGGTATTTTTGTATGAATGAAAAAATATAATTTTTTTTAATAAAGAAAAATACTAATTTAATCAGATGAATCACTTTTTTTCTTTATCCACTTTTTCTCCCATTTTCTATTTTTCTCCCATCCCAATTTCGTATCATCCAATTCAACCCTCCCCTGTCACGAACGCTGTTTCTTGCCTCCCACAAGCCGGCTGCAATGTGGACTAAGTCATACATAGCACAAGTCCCCTCCGGTACTTGAGGTAACAGCAGTCGCATCTTTTCACCTGCGCAGCTCGATCTCTCAGTGGCGAGGAGTAACGCGTGGGAGGCTCACGCTGCCCCCGACACTTCCTGATTCTACTGCGCAGGCGCACCAACCGACCTGTAGGAGTCGCTGTCCACAACGCCCGATCCCCACCCTTCAGTTTCCCTCCCCGTAATACGGCCAATGTGTATTACTGTGGACGACCAGCTAAACTGAAAGCAAATGTGGAGCGCTGGGATCGAACAGGCGAGCCCAGCGTCTCCAGATTTCGTGGCGAGCGCCTTGCCCACTACGCCACGTAGCCGCCAGTTTGAGGATATTTTATATACATTTATTTATTAAAAAAAAATTACATTTAAATTTTTGTAATTAAAAACGAAGGTTTGAATGTCCGTTCGAAAAACTCTGATGAATTTCGAAGCCCAAAAACAGGCTTCGGGGAAACAGCTCTAACACACACACACACACACACACACACACACACACACACACACACACACACATTTAGAATCTTTATTTATGTCCACATAAATACAATGTTTAAAGGACACAAATATTATCGGTGCACTTGTACATTGTGGGTTATTCTGATACATTCGTGCCCAAATTAACAATGGCACCCAAAGTTACAGACTCACATGGATGATGAACCTGACAATCTACACACAGCTCATGGATACAGATAGCAGCGTCTTCTCCAAATTGCCCAGCTGCCAATATCTTGCTAATTGTTTGGCTCTTCTCTTCAGAAGGCCGGCCATCTGAAGGCCTCTAACACCCAACTTATGAACATGACCCAGGCTTCCAAATATGAAGACTAAAAGTTTACAGTTGTAGCCAAGTTGTGATATGGTATGGTCTAACAGTTGATACTTTAACATTTTGGTTGTAAAGGCTTCCTCTAGACTGCAGTCAAACGTACAGCCAACTTCTAGGATGAGAACCTCTCTGTTATTCTCATTAACAACAACAACATCGGGGGTGTTTGAAATATCAGAGAACAGTGAATTGTCCCTACACAGATTGAACATACATGGCTTCACACTGGTGTGCTTTGCTTATACAGCTTATATGTTGCAGGTGACCCGAGTGTGGAACTGACACTGTCTGCAATCAGATCCACGATCCTATCAGGCCTACAAATGTAGAGCCCTTTGTATGCATGACAGCCATTGAGTATGTGAGACATGGTTTCTGTTGTCTGTTGGTGACCGTGGTGTATGCAGTGTGGGCTATGCCTGCCAGGGAGCCAGATGGAAAGGTTGAGCATCGATGGTATAACCTGTAGCCTAGCTTTTAAAGTGAAGATGATGATGCTCTCATCAATAGCTAAATTTTGTTAAACTGCGTGCGAGACAGAGTGGTCAGCAGGCAGGGAGACAGAGTGGTCAGCAGGCAGGGAGACAGAGTGGTCAGCGGCAGGGAGACAGGCAAGCTTCCCTTGCAGTTTAAGCTCAGTACAGTGTTGACGTTGGCGTTGTTGTTGTGCCGACATGAGATGGCCACGGGCATTGGTAAGTGGCAGTTCATGCCACGTTCCACAGATGTCAATGGTGGCCTTCACAGAGATGGTAGGGTCAGAGATGATCTCCTCAGAAACATTAACGGCGTCTGAGTCCGGCCCCACCCACTCCAGGGCCACGTTGGACCAGCCGCATAGGTCATTCAGGTCTGGCCAGTCGGACCACACCCCGAATCCGGGGGCGCGGCTGTCCAGCTTTCCACTTGGTTTCTTCCTGTAACCCAGGAAGTCTGGATCCGACCCACACGCCAGGGGGACCTCGAAAGGCAACTGTGTGCTACACACAGAAATAAAATCACACGGCATATGAAATCGTAACAATAAGACAACAAGACGAGGCAAAGAGCGAGGATAAAACACCGCTACAACTCGATTGACAAAAAGGTTGGAGGTCGAGGTCTCTGCAAGGCTGCTGTTCATCCCATGAGCTAGAGGGGCATCCCAGCAACAAGATGTACCCTGTTCAGAGCTAGAGGGGCATCACAGCAACATGCAGATGTACCCTGTTCAGAGCAAACTCAGGGGACCTTAATTAACCCTTTCACTGCCACACGACAGCCGGTTAACCCTTTCACTGTGACAGCCTTTTGTTCAGTACAGCAGCGCTATTGGTCTGTGGGCTGTCGCCTTATCCCCGTCACGGGTCATAGTACCAAGCTAGCTATATGGCTCTGGCTAACGTTAACGTTACCCCGCTAACGTTAGCATTATGTCTACTGTCGTGAACCATTTTAAATCGGGGCATGTAAAAGAGTTTCGGAAACGAGTAAAATGTGTAGGTCCTCTTCTCAGACCTGTGGGGCAAAGCACTGCACGCATCATGCCGGCTAGCAAGCTACACGTCACGGCATGTTGCTACGATAGTAGCCCCTTTCATGACTGATGCACTCGGTCACGAAACGGGCTACCACGATAGTGTAAGATTCTGATCAAACTGGCCAGTATCACGTCTTCGTCTGTTTGGCCCTCCATCCAATTCCTCTGCGTTGTGTACTTTTAATGGTCCTGACGTCTCCGATACTGGTAGATAAGATCCTTATCTCCCCCGTTAGTGCAATCCATAAACCATAATACTTCCCCACCTCCGTAAGAATTCGACACTTCGACGACGTGAAATACCTTACAAGGAAAAGCGTGGTTTTATTTCTCTAAACAGAAACCTCAGCTCAAATGTTAACAGATGTTATTGTCCTTGAAGAGTCTATTCTAATGATCTTTCGGTGTGTTCAGATTATCGTCCTTTTGCTGTTCAGTCCAATAGTGTTCAGGCCTGTTTGTTAGCCGAACCCTCCTCGTGTTAGCCGAAGCTACTGTAATGATGATGTGGCATTCTCCCTACCCCCCCCCCCCCTCCGTGGTGGAGGAGGAAGAGTCTCTCCTCTGTGTGATCTCAGTCCTACTCGCTCTTGGTCAGATTCTGGTCTGCCTTACACCCGGAAACACCGTTCGACTTATAGAGGTTCGTCGTCGCAACGACGGCCCCGCCTTCTGGTTGTCATGCGACGTGTTGTCATGACAACTGCATAACCTTTAACACTAATAAACTCACGTTTCATTAAGATGAACCTCTCTCCCTCCTGTCCTGGGAGACAGTACACTCTAATCTCAGATGTTCTTCTAAGGAATTCATAACAAAACCCTCGCTGACGCGGCCTGTGCCTGTGAAACCACTGGTTCCACCACCGTTCTATCACCGTCTCCTGCTTCCATGCACATTTCGATCTACCATTTTAGCTGTGGTCATCTCTCCCCAATCTATACATCACATACATTGAAAAAGCACCGTTTTCTCTCAATCCCCCCTTGATTCTTATCACCCCTCAGAATCATAAGACTACTTGGTTTTTCAATTAATTATACACAAAAATAGACTCATAACAATTAGGGCCCCGCCGTCTGCTGTTTTCCTTTTGTTTTCCATTACCCGCATCACACCCAAACCAGAAAGGATAAACAACGGTCATGGAGGAGAGAGAGAGAGAGAGACAGAGAAAAACACAGATTGCAACTTTTCAGACGACACACCTAAACCCTTCGGCCCCCCTATTCGGTACCCCACGTCCAAATCAGAGCGCTCCCTTCCCTCTCTTACAGTACACCTCCCATCTCGGGCCGGTCCCGTCTTCTAGGGCAAGGGCCCCTTTCAGTGACGGCTCCTTTCCTGAGCTGGTCCCCCTCCCAGGGCGCGGTCCCCTAGGCAAAAATGTCCCCCCTGGTCTGCTACTGCTCAGTGTCTCTGGCTGTCCTCTCCACATCTGCTCCTCCACCGCCGCCGTCTCCTCCCTCTCGTCGTGGATCATCTGTGTACCAGGCTGCGGTGCCTGGCCCCTGCGGCTTCCTCCTCCTCCAGTCTGTCTCCTGGCCATCTCCATCGCTGTCGGTGTCATTCCCCCCTTGAAAGCAGAAACACAACACCGGCAGTCGTCTGTCCATTCGACTTCCCTTGTTTTGCTATTAGTCTACCATGGCTTTGGGCCTGCAGCTCGTTCTCTAAATATTTTTTTCCTCTGCAAGCCCCTATTTGTTCTCTATTAGTCCCCCACCTTCTCAACACCCATATCTAATCCTACAGGGCTGTTCCCTGTTTTGTTGTCTTCCGGCGTGACACCAGCAGCTAAACGATACCCACTCGGCGCTCTACGTTTGTCCCACGGGTGACCCCCAGCGCGCGCCAGTTCTTTCTGGTGACGTGTCCCCTCAAGACTCTGCCTATTTATTAGGTGTGAGAAGGCCCCACTGGAATTCAAACTCCCTCTTTATTCTAATTAACCCATTCAAATAACTGCACCATCTTTCTGTGCAATTCTTATTTAATCATTGTCTAATTAAACTCTATATCTAATATTATTATTATAATAATAATCCACTCTCTGTGCTAAATATTCCCCTATGGGTAATGAAAACTCCCCAGCACTACCCCCCCTCCACCACTAGGTGGCGACCTACTCCTCCTCTATGGTGGTTTAGTTGACGTGTCACTTCCTGATTCTAAACCCCTCGTGGCTCTGCGGCCATTTTGACTCGGTGCAAATGGCTACTCTCTCAACAAACGGCCGCTGCCCTTCCTTCCAAGGCCTGAAAACACCGCTGTTTTTCCTCTCTTTCCTATCCATTATCAGGGGACGCTTTCTCAGACTAATACTCTTGCCTGATCGGACATAATACACACTGGTACAATCTCCTTTCGACTTTCCTTCTGTTATGAAAACAGTCCCGCCATCAACAATTTTTCGATCTGATTCAAGCGCCCCCCCCCCCCTTTCCTCATCTCGCATTTACCCTCCTTAAACCAAAACTGTGCAGCCTGCCTCGTTTGCTTTTCATTCTCTGTAGATAACACCCTCGATTTTCACCATGGCTCTCTGCTCATATTATTACAGCTGGCATTCTCTCTGTCGAACTAGAAATGTTTACGTTTACGGATTCACTATCTGTTCGTTTTTATTTGGCTTGAAAGATCAAAACAACCGTGTGCACAGTGAACTCACATTTTTTATCGGAGCGCTGTTTCCCCTACAGCGCTGGTTCGCCTCCTGACCGCTCGACTCGCCGCTCTCTCCCAGGGCTGGCCGGCCTTGCTTCGATCATGATTCTCCCACACATTGATGACTGTTGTCCACTGTCGCCCCATTATTGAAAAAGTCTTTATCCGTTGTTCTTATCTCTTGCAAATCCGGCTGTCATCAACAACCAACTGTTCCCGTTGTTTTAATCTCTTGCAAATCCGGGTCACGGCACCAACTGTAAGATTCTGATCAAACTGGCCAGTATCACGTCTTCGTCTGTTTGGCCCTCCATCCAATTCCTCTGCGTTGTGTACTTTTAATGGTCCTGACGTCTCCGATACTGGTAGATAAGATCCTTATCTCCCCCGTTAGTGCAATCCATAAACCATAATACTTCCCCACCTCCGTAAGAATTCGACACTTCGACGACGTGAAATACCTTACAAGGAAAAGCGTGGTTTTATTTCTCTAAACAGAAACCTCAGCTCAAATGTTAACAGATGTTATTGTCCTTGAAGAGTCTATTCTAATGATCTTTCGGTGTGTTCAGATTATCGTCCTTTTGCTGTTCAGTCCAATAGTGTTCAGGCCTGTTCGTTAGCCGAACCCTCCTCGTGTTAGCCGAAGCTACTGTAATGATGATGTGGCATTCTCCCTACCCCCCCCCCCTCCGTGGTGGAGGAGGAAGAGTCTCTCCTCTGTGTGATCTCAGTCCTACTCGCTCTTGGTCAGATTCTGGTCTGCCTTACACCCGGAAACACCGTTCGACTTATAGAGGTTCGTCGTCGCAACGACGGCCCTGCCTTCTGGTTGTCATGCGACGTGTTGTCATGACAACTGCATAACCTTTAACACTAATAAACTCACGTTTCATTAAGATGAACCTCTCTCCCTCCTGTCCTGGGAGACAGTACACTCTAATCTCAGATGTTCTTCTAAGGAATTCATAACAAAACCCTCGCTGACGCGGCCTGTGCCTGTGAAACCACTGGTTCCACCACCGTTCTATCACCGTCTCCTGCTTCCATGCACATTTCGATCTACCATTTTAGCTGTGGTCATCTCTCCCCAATCTATACATCACATACATTGAAAAAGCACCGTTTTCTCTCAATAGCTAACTAACGTTAACGTTACAAGCTCAAACACCTTATAACTACTACTAGGGATGTCCCGATAAAAAATGTTTGCTCCCGATCATGTGATTTTGAGTATCTACAGTACCGATACCGATCTTTCCCGATCTGAAATAATAAAAAATAAAAGATTTATTAAAGGGGAACTATCTTATAAATGGCCTTTTTGAGTGTTTAGCATTGTTTCCTAGCTATGTGAACTTATATTAATATGATCTATGTCTCTAATTCTCATATTGGCGCATTCTTCCAATTCTCCTCTCACAATATTCACCCTCACTGAACTGAGTCATTTGAAAATGTGATGATTTGTGATGTCAGAGAGACACCGCTGCATGATAATGTGGCTGTGTGGCATCAGGTACATGATGAGCTGCACACAGTGGTTGAAGCCCAGGCTCAAAACGTCTCGAGATCTTGAGGTAGAAAAATGCTGTTTTTGAGGACTTGATTAGAAATACAAAACAATGAATAAAAAAATTAAGAAAATTACAGAGGTGTTCCATAGACTCACAGGAATTGTGTAAAAGTGCCCAAATAGTGAAAGAAATTGTAAAATAGTTCCCCTTTAAAAAGAATTATTTTAATTTTTTAATTTTTTTTATCCCAATTTCTCACATTACATTCACCCTGAATGTTGAGGTTATCCAGGTGAAAAGTTAACTTCATTCAAGCGAGGCATTGCAACCAGAGTAATCTAAAAACTCCACCTCCAACCTGCTGCTTCATGAGAGCAATGGCGCCATCGTC
Organism: Notolepis coatsorum; assembly: GCF_963971535.1. Lineage (NCBI taxonomy): Eukaryota > Metazoa > Chordata > Actinopteri > Aulopiformes > Paralepididae > Notolepis > Notolepis coatsorum. The sequence continues at coordinate 232,121,390 of NC_140166.1, read as the reverse complement.
TGTAAAGATCAGGTGACTGCAAGTTCTGCAACTAGTGGATGTCCCTCATCCTTGACATAAATCATTTGATGTATAATTAAATCAAAGGAAATGCGTTTGTTTTGGCAAAATTCTTCTGCTCTGTGTGACAAATAAATGAATGATGATATGCAATTTAAAACCAAAACTAAGGCCTCAGTATGAGTTTAGGACGTGAACATGGTCATGTTTGTTGAATTAATTATTATTATTTTTTTTTATCCCGATCTTCTGAAAATCGGCCCCCGATCACGTGATCGGATCGGGACATCCCTAACTACTACTACTGTCGTGTCCATAAGTTCCCTGGCAGAATACTTTGTTTGTGAGGACAAAGATATACAAAGAGGAGAGAACCATTTTAAACAGGGCATGTTAGGAGTTTTGAGAATGCTGGCTAGCAAGCTAGCTAACTTAGCTACTAACGTTATATACACAATATGTACAACGACACAATGATTTACATTATTACAAATATGGTAACGTGGTTGTGGCTTTTACAAATAGTGGTTAGCTTTAGAGATAAATGGCTATGATCACGGAGCACTAGTGTTAGGTGAAACAGATCCTAGATCCTCGGCTAGTAGTAACAAGAAGGCTCTGCTTCCTGCCACTACCTGCCTGTGATTCTCAGCGCCCCCTGCTGCCCTGTACCTTGTGTGACGTCATCATTAAGATGACACATGCACGCTATGAACCATGGATTAAAATATCCATGTGCGTGGTGATTGTGGTTGGGCGGACAAAATGTTTGATAAAAACGCTAAAACTGGGTCAATTTCGATAATTTTGATCTTCATGAAAGTCGCCTAGTCATATTGTTTATTGAACAAAAATACAACATGCAAGTGGGCCTTTAACTAGCCCTTTATTAGTTGAATCAAGGTGTGCTGGTGGTGGAATTTAACAAATACATGGAACGGCTGGGGTGTCTTGAGGAGAGGTTTGGGAAGCACTGCACTAGAGCAGACATTTGAGCCATCAAAGAAATTAAGCAAAAGTGGTTACCTGTGTTCAACTTAAAAAAAAAAAAAAAAAAAAAAAAAAAGATATACTGGATTACTATTACGACTACTACCACTGCCAATACTACTGATACATCCCTATTGGCAAACTTTATATACATTTTTTTTAAATTTAATACTAAAAAAAGAAAATTTCGGTTCATAATAAAACTGTGGGGTAATAAATGGGAAACACTGCAATACAGTAATAACAACAACTAGACAATTCCGCGCGGGGGAAATTGTGAAAGTGTGGGTGACGCCTGTGCACCGCCGGCCAACGGGGGAGAGGGTCTCTCGCGAGTCTCTATGACAAACGGTTCAAAGGATACAAAAAGGGGGCACGGCCTAAGGATCGGGGGAGTGGTCAACATAGACCAATCAAAGAGGATATCCCTACTGAGTGCAATGACACAACCCGCAACACTATTACACTATTACACTATTACACAATATTACACTATTACACACTATTACACACTATTACACACTATTACACTATTACACACTATTACACTATTACACACTATTACACTATTACACACTATTACACACTATTACACTATTACACACTATTACACACTATTACACACTATTACACACTATTACACTATTACACACTATTACACTATTACACACTATTACACTATTACACTATTACACACTATTACACTATTACACACTATTACACTATTACACACTATTACACTATTACACACTATTACACTATTACACTATTACACACTATTACACTATTACACTATTACACACTATTACACTATTACACACTATTACACTATTACACACTATTACACTATTACACACTATTACACTATTACACTATTACACACTATTACACTATTACACACTATTACACTATTACACACTATTACACTATTACACTATTACACTATTACACACTATTACACTTGCACACTATTACACTATTACACTATTACACACTATTACACTATTACACTATTACACACTATTACACACTATTACACTATTACACACTATTACACTATTACACACTATTACACACTATTACACTATTACACACTATTACACTATTACACTATTACACACTATTACACTATTACACTATTACACACTATTACACTATTACACACTATTACACTATTACACTATTACACACGATTACACTATTACACACTATTACACACTATTACACTATTACACTATTACACTATTACACACTATTACACTATTACACACTACACTATTACACACTATTACACTATTACACTATTACACACTATTACACTATTACACACTATTACACTATTACACACTATTACACTATTACACACTATTACACTATTACACACTATTACACTATTACACACTATTACACACTATTACACTATTACACTATTACACACTATTACACTATTACACTATTACACACTATTACACTATTACACACTATTACACTATTACACTATTACACACTATTACACACTATTACACTATTACACACTATTACACTATTACACTATTACACACTATTACACTATTACACACTATTACACTATTAGACACTATTACACTATTACACACTATTACACTATTACACTATTACACACTATTACACACTATTACACACTATTACACACTATTACACTATTACACACTATTACACTATTACACACTATTACACACTATTACACTATTACACTATTACACACTATTACACTATTACACACTATTACACTATTACACACTATTACACTACTACACACTATTACACTATTACACACTATTACACTATTACACTATTACACACTATTACACTATTACACACTATTACACTATTACACCGAGTACAATGGCACAATCCGCAAGTCTCTACGACAAACGGTTCAAGAGATACACTGAGGGGGTGTGGCCTAAGGGGGCGTGGTCTAAGGATCGGGGGAGTGGTCAACATCGACCAATGAAAGGTGGTCAACATCGACCAATGGCACAATCCCCAAGTCTCTACGACAAACGGTTCAAGAGTTACACTGAGGGGGTGTGGCCTAAGGGGGCGTGGTCTAAGGATCGGGGGAGTGGTCAACATCGACCAATGAAAGGTGGTCAACAGGGGGAGTGGTCAACATCGACCAATGAAAGGTGGTCAACATCGACCAATGGCACAATCCGCAAGTCTCTACGACAAACGGTTCAAGAGATACACTAAGGGGGTGTGGCCTAAGGGGGCGTGGTCTAAGGATCGGGGGAGTGGTCAACATCGACCAATGAAAGGTGGTCAACATGGACCAATGAAAAATGAAAGAGGATATCCCTACTGAGTACAATGACACAACCCACAAGACAGAGGGCGCTGTCCAGCAATTCAGTAGTGCAACACAGTGATGGCCAATGATGGGTTAAGTGGATGATGTCATTGGCAGGTCAGCTCAGCCATGAGCCCTGAGCCTCACAGCTGTTAAGCCTGAACCAATCAGCCATGAGCACAATGACTTGCATATTCTGAAATTTCTTTACATGACTGCATTGTCACGTTGATTAAAAGAAAACTATAAGAGATGAAGCGTTGAGACTCGCACAAGAGCACTACAACGAGTAGGCGAAGGGTTGTGCGCGAGATTGTGGCATTCGTGCGATATTGTGGCACTCCTTCGGCGATCGGAACAGAAGGCTAAAAAAAATTTGATTTCTAGAGGGCGATTGCATGGCGGTCAATGGGGAGGAGAACCTTCAAACAAATGGTCGTCAGTTGAGATAGAAATGTCCAATTCCATTTATTTTTCTTTTGTGAGCGGGATGACAGCCGTGTCATCGTTTTGATGTGTTTGTTTTATTTCTACGTCCAAAATTGAGATCACACTCGCAATTCACCCAAGGTAGGGGGAAAAAGATTATTTCAGCTGCTACACTCTAAAATGCAATGCATTCCCAATGGGACCGAAATTTTACCGTTTAAAGTCGATTCGTAGCCAGACGGTGCGGTGAAACTTTTACGGGTTCGAAGACCGCAGTTGCCATAGGCAAGCCGCTCGTTTTGATACCTTTCACGTGTATGGTGCGCGAACGCTTACGTGTTGCAAAGTGTTTGAAACTCTAAATTGCACTGTATTTCCGAAATTTTACCGTTTAAAGTCGATTCGTAGCCAGACGGTGCCGTGAAACTTTACGAGTTCGAATAGCACATCGAGTTGGAGCAAGCCGGTCGTTTTGATACCTTTCACGTGTATGGGGCGCGAACGCTCTGGCACGAGTGTTGTTTGGAAAATCGGTGGATCTCGCACTCTAAATTGCATGCATTTCTGAAATGTTACCGTTTAAAGTCGATTCGTAGCCAGACGGTGCGGTGAAACTTTACGAGTTCGGAGACCGGTGTTGCCATAGGCAAGCCGCTCGTTTTGATACCTTTCACGTGTATGGGGCGCGAACGCTTACGTGTTGCAAAGTGTTTGCAAAATCGGTGGAATAAAGAATAAATAAAAAGAGTATGGATATGTATAGTGTGGGTTGCAACCTGGCTTCGCCAGGTCACCCACACTAATAAACAGGACTTCACAGGACATAGTAACGGCAACAACAATAACGACAACGGAAATAACAATCAATAATTTTTTTTTGAATATTCAAACGTAATTGTTGGCCAATTTTGACAACAGCCCTAATGTCAACCCTAACCCCACTCTCACTCTCACTCTCACTCTCACTCTCCTCCTCTAACCCCACTCTCACTCTCACTCTCACTCTCACTCTCACTCTCCTCCTCTAACCCCACTCTCACTCTCACTCTCCTCCTCTAACCCCACTCTCACTCTCACTCTCCTCCTCTAACCCCACTCTCACTCTCACTCTCACTCTCACTCTCCTCCTCTAACCCCACTCTCACTCTCACTCTCCTCCTCTAACCCCACTCTCACTCTCACTCTCCTCCTCTAACCCCACTCTCACTCTCACTCTCACTCTCACTCTCCTCCTCTAACCCCACTCTCACTCTCACTCTCCTCCTCTAACCCCACTCTCACTCTCACTCTCCTCCTCTAACCCCACTCTCACTCTCACTCTCACTCTCCTCCTCTAACCCCACTCTCACTCTCACTCTCACTCTCACTCTCACTCTCCTCCTCTAACCCCACTCTCACTCTCACTCTCCTCCTCTAACCCCACTCTCACTCTCACTCTCCTCCTCTAACCCCACTCTCACTCTCACTCTCCTCCTCTAACCCCACTCTCACTCTCACTCTCACTCTCACTCTCACTCTCCTCCTCTAACCCCACTCTCACTCTCACTCTCACTCTCCTCCTCTAACCCCACTCTCACTCTCACTCTCACTCTCCTCCTCTAACCCCACTCTCACTCTCACTCTCACTCTCCTCCTCTAACCCCACTCTCACTCTCACTCTCACTCTCCTCCTCTAACCCCACTCTCACTCTCACTCTCACTCTCCTCCTCTAACCCCACTCTCACTCTCCTCCTCTAACCCCACTCTCACTCTCACTCTCCTCCTCTAACCCCACTCTCACTCTCACTCTCACTCTCCTCCTCTAACCCCACTCTCACTCTCACTCTCACTCTCCTCCTCTAACCCCACTCTCACTCTCACTCTCCTCCTCTAACCCCACTCTCACTCTCCTCCTCTAACCCCACTCTCACTCTCACTCTCCTCCTCTAACCCCACTCTCACTCTCACTCTCCTCCTCTCACTCTCACTCTCACTCTCCTCCTCTAACCCCACTCTCACTCTCACTCTCACTCTCCTCCTCTAACCCCACTCTCACTCTCACTCTCACTCTCCTCCTCTAACCCCACTCTCACTCTCACTCTCCTCCTCTAACCCCACTCTCACTCTCACTCTCACTCTCCTCCTCTAACCCCACTCTCCTCTCACTCTCCTCCTCTAACCCCACTCTCACTCTCACTCTCACTCTCACTCTCACTCTCACTCTCCTCCTCTAACCCCACTCTCACTCTCCTCTCACTCTCCTCCTCTAACCCCACTCTCCTCTCACTCTCCTCCTCTAACCCCACTCTCACTCTCACTCTCACTCTCCTCCTCTAACCCCACTCTCACTCTCCTCTCACTCTCCTCCTCTAACCCCACTCTCACTCTCACTCTCACTCTCCTCCTCTAACCCCACTCTCACTCTCACTCTCACTCTCCTCCTCTAACCCCACTCTCCTCTCACTCTCACTCTCCTCCTCTAACCCCACTCTCACTCTCACTCTCACTCTCCTCCTCTAACCCCACTCTCACTCTCACTCTCACTCTCCTCCTCTAACCCCTCTCTCCTCTCACTCTCACTCTCCTCCTCTAACCCCACTCTCACTCTCACTCTCACTCTCCTCCTCTAACCCCACTCTCACTCTCACTCTCACTCTCCTCTCACTCTCACTCTCCTCCTCTAACCCCACTCTCACTCTCCTCTCACTCTCACTCTCCTCCTCTAACCCCACTCTCACTCTCACTCTCCTCCTCTAACCCCACTCTCACTCTCACTCTCACTCTCCTCCTCTAACCCCACTCTCACTCTCCTCTCACTCTCACTCTCCTCCTCTAACCCCACTCTCACTCTCACTCTCCTCCTCTAACCCCACTCTCACTCTCACTCTCCTCCTCTAACCCCACTCTCACTCTCACTCTCACTCTCCTCCTCTAACCCCACTCTCACTCTCACTCTCACTCTCACTCTCACTCTCCTCCTCTAACCCCACTCTCACTCTCACTCTCCTCCTCTAACCCCACTCTCACTCTCACTCTCACTCTCCTCCTCTAACCCCACTCTCACTCTCACTCTCCTCCTCTAACCCCACTCTCACTCTCACTCTCCTCCTCTAACCCCACTCTCCTCTCACTCTCCTCCTCTAACCCCACTCTCACTCTCACTCTCACTCTCACTCTCCTCCTCTAACCCCACTCTCACTCTCCTCTCACTCTCACTCTCCTCCTCTAACCCCACTCTCACTCTCCTCCTCTAACCCCACTCTCACTCTCCTCCTCTAACCCCACTCTCACTCTCCTCCTCTAACCCCACTCTCACTCTCCTCCTCTAACCCCACTCTCACTCTCACTCTCACTCTCACTCTCCTCCTCTAACCCCACTCTCACTCTCCTCTCACTCTCACTCTCCTCCTCTAACCCCACTCTCACTCTCCTCCTCTAACCCCACTCTCACTCTCCTCCTCTAACCCCACTCTCACTCTCCTCCTCTAACCCCACTCTCACTCTCCTCTCACTCTCACTCTCCTCCTCTAACCCCACTCTCACTCTCACTCTCACTCTCACTCTCACTCTCCTCCTCTAACCCCACTCTCACTCTCACTCTCCTCCTCTAACCCCACTCTCACTCTCACTCTCACTCTCCTCCTCTAACCCCACTCTCACTCTCACTCTCCTCCTCTAACCCCACTCTCACTCTCACTCTCCTCCTCTAACCCCACTCTCCTCTCACTCTCCTCCTCTAACCCCACTCTCACTCTCACTCTCACTCTCACTCTCCTCCTCTAACCCCACTCTCACTCTCCTCTCACTCTCACTCTCCTCCTCTAACCCCACTCTCACTCTCCTCTCACTCTCACTCTCCTCCTCTAACCCCACTCTCACTCTCCTCCTCTAACCCCACTCTCACTCTCACTCTCCTCTCACTCTCCTCCTCTAACCCCACTCTCACTCTCACTCTCACTCTCACTCTCACTCTCCTCCTCTAACCCCACTCTCACTCTCACTCTCACTCTCACTCTCCTCCTCTAACCCCACTCTCACTCTCACTCTCCTCCTCTAACCCCACTCTCACTCTCACTCTCCTCCTCTAACCCCACTCTCACTCTCACTCTCCTCCTCTAACCCCACTCTCACTCTCACTCTCACTCTCCTCCTCTAACCCCACTCTCACTCTCACTCTCACTCTCACTCTCCTCCCTCTAACCCCACTCTCACTCTCCTCCTCTAACCCCACTCTCACTCTCACTCTCCTCCTCTAACCCCACTCTCACTCTCACTCCCTCTCACTCTCCTCCTCTAACCCCACTCTCACTCTCACTCTCACTCTCACTCTCCTCCTCTAACCCCACTCTCACTCTCACTCTCCTCTCACTCTCCTCCTCTAACCCCACTCTCACTCTCACTCTCACTCTCACTCTCCTCCTCTAACCCCACTCTCACTCTCACTCCACTCTCACTCTCCTCCTCTAACCCCACTCTCACTCTCACTCTCCTCCTCTAACCCCACTCTCACTCTCACTCTCCTCCTCTAACCCCACTCTCACTCTCACTCTCACTCTCACTCTCCTCCTCTAACCCCACTCTCACTCTCACTCTCCTCCTCTAACCCCACTCTCACTCTCACTCTCACTCTCACTCTCACTCTCACTCTCCTCCTCTAACCCCACTCTCACTCTCACTCTCCTCCTCTAACCCCACTCTCACTCTCACTCTCCTCCTCTAACCCCACTCTCACTCTCACTCTCACTCTCACTCTCCTCCTCTAACCCCACTCTCCTCTCACTCTCCTCCTCTAACCCCACTCTCACTCTCCTCCTCTAACCCCACTCTCACTCTCACTCTCCTCCTCTAACCCCACTCTCACTCTCACTCTCACTCTCCTCCTCTAACCCCACTCTCACTCTCACTCTCACTCTCACTCTCCTCCTCTAACCCCACTCTCACTCTCACTCTCACTCTCCTCCTCTAACCCCACTCTCACTCTCCTCTCACTCTCACTCTCCTCCTCTAACCCCACTCTCACTCTCCTCCTCTAACCCCACTCTCACTCTCACTCTCACTCTCACTCTCCTCCTCTAACCCCACTCTCACTCTCACTCTCACTCTCCTCCTCTAACCCCACTCTCACTCTCACTCTCACTCTCCTCCTCTAACCCCACTCTCACTCTCCTCCTCTAACCCCACTCTCACTCTCACTCTCACTCTCCTCCTCTAACCCCACTCTCACTCTCCTCTCACTCTCACTCTCCTCCTCTAACCCCACTCTCACTCTCCTCCTCTAACCCCACTCTCACTCTCACTCTCACTCTCCTCCTCTAACCCCACTCTCACTCTCCTCTCACTCTCACTCTCCTCCTCTAACCCCACTCTCACTCTCACTCTCACTCTCCTCCTCTAACCCCACTCTCACTCTCACTCTCACTCTCACTCTCCTCCTCTAACCCCACTCTCACTCTCACTCTCCTCCTCTAACCCCACTCTCACTCTCACTCTCCTCCTCTAACCCCACTCTCACTCTCACTCTCACTCTCACTCTCCTCCTCTAACCCCACTCTCACTCTCACTCTCCTCCTCTAACCCCACTCTCACTCTCACTCTCACTCTCACTCTCCTCCTCTAACCCCACTCTCACTCTCACTCTCCTCCTCTAACCCCACTCTCACTCTCACTCTCCTCCTCTAACCCCACTCTCACTCTCACTCTCACTCTCCTCCTCTAACCCCACTCTCACTCTCACTCTCACTCTCACTCTCCTCCTCTAACCCCACTCTCACTCTCACTCTCACTCTCCTCCTCTAACCCCACTCTCACTCTCCTCTCACTCTCACTCTCCTCCTCTAACCCCACTCTCACTCTCACTCTCACTCTCCTCCTCTAACCCCACTCTCACTCTCACTCTCCTCCTCTAACCCCACTCTCACTCTCACTCTCACTCTCCTCCTCTAACCCCACTCTCACTCTCCTCTCACTCTCACTCTCCTCCTCTAACCCCACTCTCACTCTCACTCTCACTCTCCTCCTCTAACCCCACTCTCACTCTCACTCTCCTCCTCTAACCCCACTCTCACTCTCACTCTCACTCTCACTCTCCTCCTCTAACCCCACTCTCACTCTCACTCTCACTCTCCTCCTCTAACCCCACTCTCACTCTCACTCTCACTCTCCTCCTCTAACCCCACTCTCACTCTCCTCTCACTCTCACTCTCCTCCTCTAACCCCACTCTCACTCTCACTCTCCTCCTCTAACCCCACTCTCACTCTCCTCTCACTCTCACTCTCCTCCTCTAACCCCACTCTCACTCTCCTCTCACTCTCACTCTCCTCCTCTAACCCCACTCTCACTCTCACTCTCCTCTCACTCTCACTCTCCTCCTCTAACCCCACTCTCACTCTCACTCTCCTCTCACTCTCACTCTCCTCCTCTAACCCCACTCTCACTCTCCTCTCACTCTCACTCTCCTCCTCTAACCCCACTCTCACTCTCACTCTCCTCCTCTAACCCCACTCTCACTCTCACTCTCCTCCTCTAACCCCACTCTCACTCTCACTCTCACTCTCACTCTCCTCTCACTCTCCTCCTCTAACCCCACTCTCCTCTCACTCTCACTCTCCTCCTCTAACCCCACTCTCCTCTCACTCTCCTCCTCTAACCCCACTCTCACTCTCACTCTCCTCTCACTCTCCTCCTCTAACCCCACTCTCACTCTCCTCCTCTAACCTCACTCTCCTCTCACTCTCCTCCTCTAACCCCACTCTCACTCTCACTCTCACTCTCACTCTCACTCTCCTCCTCTAACCCCACTCTCACTCTCACTCTCACTCTCACTCTCCTCCTCTAACCCCACTCTCACTCTCACTCTCACTCTCCTCCTCTAACCCCACTCTCACTCTCACTCTCACTCTCCTCCTCTAACCCCACTCTCACTCTCACTCTCACTCTCCTCCTCTAACCCCACTCTCACTCTCACTCTCCTCCTCTAACCCCACTCTCACTCTCCTCCTCTCACTCTCCTCTCACTCTCCTCTCACTCTCCTCCTCTAACCCCACTCTCACTCTCCTCCTCTCACTCTCCTCTCACTCTCCTCTCACTCTCCTCCTCTAACCCCACTCTCACTCTCCTCCTCTCACTCTCCTCTCACTCTCCTCTCACTCTCCTCTCACTCTCCTCCTCTAACCCCACTCTCCTCCTCTCACTCTCACTCTCCTCTCACTCTCCTCTCACTCTCCTCTCACTCTCCTCACTCCAGATGGCTCGCTGCGACAGCTGCAGGAAACAGGGGGACATGGCGGAGAAGCTGCAGTGCTCCGGGTCGGTCCGGAACTTCTGCTCCCTTCCCTGCCTGCTGCAGTTCTGCCACCAGCACTTCGAGTCTGGCAACGGCACCGGGCCCGCTCTGCCCACACCGTACGGTACGTTAGACTCTGCTCTGCCCACACCGTACGGTACGTTAGACCTGCTCTGCCCTCACCGTACGGTACGTTAGACTCTGCTCTGTCCTCACCGTACGGTACGTTAGACCTGCTCTGTCCTCACCGTACGGTACGTTAGACCTGCTCTGTCCTCACCGTACGGTACGTTAGACCTGCTCTGTCCTCACCGTACGGTACGTTAGACTCTGCTCTGTCCTCACCGTACGGTACGTTAGACCTGCTCTGTCCTCACCGTACGGTACGTTAGACTCTGCTCTGTCCTCACCGTACGGTACGTTAGACCTGCTCTGTCCTCACCGTACGGTACGTTAGACTCTGCTCTGTCCTCACTGTACGGTACGTTAGACTCTGCTCTGTCCTCACCGTACGGTACGTTAGACTCTGCTCTGTCCTCACCGTACGGTACGTTAGACCTGCTCTGTCCTCACCGTACGGTACGTTAGACCTGCTCTGTCCTCACCGTACGGTACGTTAGACTCTGCTCTGTCCTCACCGTACGGTACGTTAGACCTGCTCTGTCCTCACCGTACGGTACGTTAGACTCTGCTCTGCCCTCACCGTACGGTACGTTAGACCTGCTCTGTCCTCACCGTACGGTACGTTAGACCTGCTCTGTCCTCACCGTATGGTACGTTAGACCTGCTCTGCCCACACCGTACGGTACGTTAGACCTGCTCTGTCCTCACCGTACGGTACGTTAGACTCTGCTCTGTCCTCACCGTACGGTACGTTAGACCTGCTCTGTCCTCACCGTACGGTACGTTAGACCTGCTCTGTCCTCACCCTACGGTACGTTAGACCTGCTCTGTCCTCACCCTACGGTACGTTAGACCTGCTCTGTCCTCACCGTACGGTACGTTAGACCTGCTCTGTCCTCACCGTACGGTACGTTAGACCTGCTCTGTCCTCACCGTACGGTACGTTAGACTCTGCTCTGTACTCACCGTACGGTACGTTAGACCTGCTCTGCCCTCACCGTACGGTACGTTAGACTCTGCTCTGCCCTCACCGTACGGTACGTTAGACCTGCTTTGTCCTCACCGTATGGTACGTTAGACCTGCTCTGTCCTCACCGTACGGTACGTTAGACCTGCTCTGTCCTCACCGTACGGTACGTTAGACCTGCTCTGCCCTCACCGTACGGTACGTTAGACTCTGCTCTGCCCTCACCCTACGGTACGTTAGACTCTGCTCTGTCCTCACCGTACGGTACGTTAGACCTGCTCTGTCCTCACCGTACGGTACGTTAGACTCTGCTCTGCCCACACCGTACGGTACGTTAGACCTGCTCTGCCCTCACCGTACGGTACGTTAGACTCTGCTCTGCCCACACCGTACGGTACGTTAGACCTGCTCTGTCCTCACCGTACGGTACGTTAGACTCTGCACTGTCCTCACCGTACGGTACGTTAGACCTGCTCTGTCCTCACCGTACGGTACGTTAGACCTGCTCTGTCCTCACCGTACGGTACGTTAGACTCTGCTCTGCCCACACCGTACGGTACGTTAGACTCTGCTCTGCCCACACCGTACGGTACGTTAGACCTGCTCTGTCCTCACCGTACGGTACGTTAGACTCTGCTCTGTCCTCACCGTACGGTACGTTAGACTCTGCTCTGTCCTCACCGTACGGTACGTTAGACTCTGCTCTGTCCTCACCGTACGGTACGTTAGACTCTGCTCTGTCCTCACCGTACGGTACGTTAGACTCTGCTCTGTCCTCACCGTACGGTACGTTAGACTCTGCTCTGTCCTCACCGTACGGTACGTTAGACCTGCTCTGTCCTCACCGTACGGTACGTTAGACCCGCTCTGCCCTCACCCTACGGTACGTTAGACCTGCTCTGCCCTCACCGTACGGTACGTTAGACCTGCTCTGTCCTCACCGTACGGTACGTTAGACTCTGCTCTGTCCTCACCGTACGGTACGTTAGACCTGCTCTGCCCTCACCGTACGGTACGTTAGACTCTGCTCTGTCCTCACCGTACGGTACGTTAGACTCTGCTCTGTCCTCACCGTACGGTACGTTAGACCTGCTCTGTCCTCACCGTACGGTACGTTAGACCTGCTCTGTCCTCACCGTACGGTACGTTAGACCTGCTCTGTCCTCACCGTACGGTACGTTAGACCTGCTCTGTCCTCACCGTACGGTACGTTAGACTCTGCTCTGTCCTCACCGTACGGTACGTTAGACCTGCTCTGTCCTCACCGTACGGTACGTTAGACCTGCTCTGTCCTCACCGTACGGTACGTTAGACTCTGCTCTGTCCTCACCGTACGGTACGTTAGACTCTGCTCTGTCCTCACCGTACGGTACGTTAGACTCTGCTCTGCCCTCACCGTACGGTACGTTAGACCTGCTCTGTCCTCACCGTACGGTACGTTAGACCTGCTCTGTCCTCACCGTACGGTACGTTAGACCTGCTCTGTCCTCACCGTACGGTACGTTAGACCTGCTCTGTCCTCACCGTACGGTACGTTAGACCTGCTCTGTCCTCACCGTACGGTACGTTAGACCTGCTCTGTCCTCACCGTACGGTACGTTAGACCTGCTCTGTCCTCACCGTACGGTACGTTAGACTCTGCTCTGTCCTCACCGTACGGTACGTTAGACTCTGCTCTGCCCACACCGTACGGTACGTTAGACCTGCGCTGCCCTCACCGTACGGTACGTTAGACCTGCTCTGTCCTCACCGTACGGTACGTTAGACCTGCTCTGTCCTCACCGTACGGTACGTTAGACCTGCTCTGTCCTCACCGTACGGTACGTTAGACTCTGCTCTGTCCTCACCGTACGGTACGTTAGACTCTGCTCTGTCCTCACCGTACGGTACGTTAGACCTGCTCTGTCCTCACCGTACGGTACGTTAGACTCTGCTCTGTCCTCACCGTACGGTACGTTAGACCTGCTCTGTCCTCACCGTACGGTACGTTAGACTCTGCTCTGTCCTCACCGTACGGTACGTTAGACTCTGCTCTGTCCTCACCGTACGGTACGTTAGACTCTGCTCTGTCCTCACCGTACGGTACGTTAGACCTGCTCTGTCCTCACCGTACGGTACGTTAGACTCTGCTCTGTCCTCACCGTACGGTACGTTAGACCTGCTCTGTCCTCACCGTACGGTACGTTAGACTCTGCTCTACCCTCACCGTACGGTACGTTAGACTCTGCTCTGCCCTCACCGTACGGTACGTTAGACCCGGCTCTGTCCTCACCGTACGGTACGTTAGACTCTGCTCTGTCCTCACCGTACGGTACGTTAGACTCTGCTCTGTCCTCACCGTACGGTACGTTAGACCTGCTCTGCCCTCACCGTACGGTACGTTAGACCTGCTCTGTCCACACCGTACGGTACGTTAGACTCTGCTCTGTCCTCACCGTACGGTACGTTAGACTCTGCACTGCCCTCACCGTACGGTACGTTAGACCTGCTCTGCCCTCACCGTACGGTACGTTAGACTCTGCACTGCCCTCACCGTACGGTACGTTAGACCCGCTCTGTCCTCACCGTACGCTACGTTAGACTCTGCTCTGCCCTCACCGTACGGTACGTTAGACTCTGCTCTGTCCTCACCGTACGGTACGTTAGACTCTGCTCTGTCCTCACCGTACGGTACGTTAGACCTGCTCTGTCCTCACCGTACGGTACGTTAGACCTGCTCTGTCCTCACCGTACGGTACGTTAGACCTGCTCTGTCCTCACCGTACGGTACGTTAGACTCTGCTCTGTCCTCACCGTACGGTACGTTAGACCTGCTCTGTCCTCACCGTACGGTACGTTAGACTCTGCTCTGTCCTCACCGTACGGTACGTTAGACCTGCTCTGTCCTCACCGTACGGTACGTTAGACCTGCTCTGTCCTCACCGTACGGTACGTTAGACTCTGCTCTGTCCTCACCGTACGGTACGTTAGACTCTGCTCTGCCCTCACCGTACGGTACGTTAGACCTGCTCTGTCCTCACCGTACGGTACGTTAGACCTGCTCTGTCCTCACCGTACGGTACGTTAGACCTGCTCTGTCCTCACCGTACGGTACGTTAGACTCTGCTCTGCCCTCACCGTACGGTACGTTAGACCTGCTCTGCCCTCACCGTACGGTACGTTAGACTCTGCTCTGTCCTCACCGTACGGTACGTTAGACTCTGCTCTGTCCTCACCGTACGGTACGTTAGACTCTGCTCTGTCCTCACCGTACGGTACGTTAGACCTGCTCTGTCCTCACCGTACGGTACGTTAGACTCTGCTCTGTCCTCACCGTACGGTACGTTAGACTCTGCTCTGTCCTCACCGTACGGTACGTTAGACTCTGCTCTGCCCTCACCGTACGGTACGTTAGACCCGCTCTGTCCTCACCGTACGGTACGTTAGACCTGCTCTGTCCTCACCGTACGGTACGTTAGACTCTGCTCTGTCCTCACCCTACGGTACATTAGACCTGCTCTCTCCTCACCGTACGGTACGTTAGACCTGCTCTGTCCTCACCGTACGGTACGTTAGACTCGGCTCTGTCCTCACCGTACGGTACGTTAGACTCTGCTCTGTCCTCACCGTACGGTACGTTAGACTCGGCTCTGCCCTCACCGTACGGTACGTTAGACTCTGCTCTGTCCTCACCGTACGGTACGTTAGACTCTGCTCTGTCCTCACCGTACGGTACGTTAGACTCTGCTCTGTCCTCACCGTACGGTACGTTAGACTCTGCTCTGTCCTCACCGTACGGTACGTTAGACTCTGCTCTGTCCTCACCGTACGGTACGTTAGACTCTGCTCTGCCCTCACCGTACGGTACGTTAGACCCGCTCTGTCCTCACCGTACGGTACGTTAGACCTGCTCTGTCCTCACCGTACGGTACGTTAGACCTGCTCTGTCCTCACCGTACGGTACGTTAGACTCTGCTCTGTCCTCACCCTACGGTACATTAGACCTGCTCTCTCCTCACCGTACGGTACGTTAGACCTGCTCTGTCCTCACCGTACGGTACGTTAGACTCGGCTCTGTCCTCACCGTACGGTACGTTAGACTCTGCTCTGTCCTCACCGTACGGTACGTTAGACTCGGCTCTGTCCTCACCGTACGGTACGTTAGACCTGCTCTGTCCTCACCGTACGGACCCTTTAAACGGAGAGCTGTTCAGTAGTCTTGTACAAGGCTAAATTACGCCACGTTGGACGCCACCTGTTAAATCCCAGTAATTTAGCCTTGTACAAGACTACTGAACAGCTCTCCGTTTAAAGGGTCCGCTCCGGGGAGCTGGGGGTTTCCTACCTACACCAGCTCCTCCAGGAGTGATTAAGCTGCGAGGCGTAGAGATTCGTCCAACTCTCTAACTGTCTCCGTCTCGTGGTCTTTCCCCGTTTCAACCTCAGCGTCTCTCGACAAATAGCCAGTGGATCGAGAGGTCCCTGAGGTCACCACGATTTACGACAGCTCTCTACTTATGATTGAATATGATGGTGTGGCCGTTGGAATGGTTAGTGACCACAAGTATACTATTACGGTCATGGAAATGTTCTTGTTAAGAGTAACCTTTGAGAACCTGTTAACGTGCACACTATACCTATTATTTAATGGGTGAAAAGAGAGAAGTTCCACACAGTCTCTTTAATTTCAATGATTTTTATTATTATTAAAGCAATGATCTTTATTT
>NC_140166.1:232074924-232104376 GCF_963971535.1 Notolepis coatsorum | reverse complement strand
GAGAGAGAGAAGAAAAGGGGAGAAGCACAGATAATGTTTACATTTAGAATGCCTTGTGATGCATCCAGTGAAATTAACACGTCAAAATGGAGGGGGGGGGGGGGGGGACCCTGCATATATAGTTTAGGTTGATATCGGTATCGGGCCGGCCAGGCAACCCCTCTAACACTCTTCTCTCTCCTTATTATTATTATTATTATTATTATTATTATTATTATTATTATTATTATTATTATTATTATTATTATTATTATTATTATTATTATTATTATTATTATTATTATTGTTATTATTATGATTATTAGTATTATTATTATTAATTATTTATTATTATTATTATATTATTATTATTATTATTATTATTATTATTATTATTATCATAAAACGGGTGTGAAATATTACTCTCCATGTTATTTGGCCATATGCTACTTACTACCCTCTAGTGGTGAGCTGTGGTAACTGCAGAGTCTCTGCTCTGGCTTCAGTGTTGGATATCTATTATTTTTTTTGTTCCTTTTATTTTTGCCTATTTCTGTCATAAAACGGGTATGAAATATGACTCTTCTCTCTCCCTATGGACAATAAACATGATGTTTGACCCATAAACCCAGTGTGTGTTGTGTTGCTTGATTGATTGAAAACTTTATTAACATATTGCAGAATGGGTACAATACAGTACGGCTCAATACACACAATTGTTAAGGGGATGCAGACCAGAGAAAGACTTTCGTCTTGTTTACATCAGGGTCCCCCATTTTCAATTCATCATAACATATATGACATACATGACATACAGATAGACGTACTGCTGCATCTATACATTTATGACATACCAGATTTACAAATACAGTACTGTTTGTGACACAAAAAGAGTAAAAAAAAGAAAAGAGAGTATATACATTTGACGAAGAAACTACATTGAAAGAGGTGGGGGGGGGGGGGGGGGCTGGGTACAGGGACGTGCACAGGACTTTAGAGGGGCAGGTGCTCAAAGGCTGAAAAGGGCACTACACTTGTGTGTATATATTAACCGAGCGCGCATAGCGTGCAAGCACGATTTTAAGGGCCCTTTTCGGGCGGGGGCCCCCTTTTTATGCTTTTTGGGGGGGTTTTGGTGATCAAATATTGAATATTGAACTATAATAATCAGTGCAGGAGCTCACTTATCCATGAAAGACACTTTTATCACTGACTTAAAAGGCCCACACATCTCCATAAATGTTCAGGGGGGAGGGGAATAAGTGCTTACCCTACAGACCCCAAGAAGTGCTGTATATTCTGTATTGTTTAATATAAATGCATTTTTTTTATTCCAATCCCGATTTGTCATTTGAGATTCCAAATCCCATCGGACTTGACTTCTTCTTGTCCCTCAGTGAGTGTAATACCAGCGTTCACCTGTATGCGCACAGCGGTTTCTATCATCATCATCACCATCATCATCATCACCACCCACGCTGCGTGCTCTGTGTGTGTGTGTGCTCTGTGTGTGTGTGTGTGCTCTGTGTGTGTGTGTGTGCTCTGTGTGTGTGTGTGCTCTGTGTGTGTGTGTGTGCTCTGTGTGTGTGTGGTGTGTGCTCTGTGTGTGTGTGTGCTCTGTGTGCGTGCTCTGTGTGTGTGTGTGTGTGCGTGTGCATGCTCTGTGTGTGCTCTGTGTGTGTGTGCTTTGGTGTGTGTGTGTGTGTGTGTGTGTGTGTGTGTGCATTGCTCTGTGTGTGTCTCTGTGTGTGTGTGTGTGTGCGTGTGCATGCTCTGTGTGCGTGCTCTGTGTGTGTGTGTAGCTCTGTGTGCGTGCTCTGTGTGTGCTTTGTGTGTGTCTCTGTGTGTGTCTCTGTATGTGTGTGCATGCTCTGTGTGTGTGTGTGCTTTGTGCATGTGCGTGCTCTGTGTGTGTGTGTGCTTTGTGCGTGTGCGTGCTCTGTGTGTGTGTGTGCATTTGTGTGTATGTGTGCTCTGTCATCATGTGCTGAGAAACATCCTGTCTGTTATACAGTGGGTACAGTCGGTAACACTTGACACACAGAGTTTCAACAGATAGGAACTCCCATAAGTCCCATGTACATTCCACTACTTGCAAAACACACACACACACACACACACACACACACACACACACACACACACACACACACACACACACACACACACACACACACACACAGAGCACACACACACACACACAGAGCACGCACACACACACAACACACACACGCACGCACACACACATACAGAGACATGGTTTTATCCACCAGTTGGCTCAGAGGAAGTTAAATTCCACGCTGACGCATGCTGGCGCCCAGCCTGCAGGAAGAGACACTCGGATTAAATTCCTGTTTTCTAACCTTCCGAGTTTCTTCACTTACTGGAAAACTACACTGCGGTCCCTTCATCCCCCTCTTCCTCCTCGTTTATTAATGACTGAGACCAAAAGAAGAGAACAACAAGACTGAATGGAAAGTTTCAGAGAGGGCAGTCGTGTCCTCATGTAACTGATGTCCTTTATTTCTCTTTATTTCGCACCATTTCATCAAAACAGTAAAACATTGACCGTGACAGAACGTGTATCAAGGTGCCGAGTCGAGGCCAGAGACCCAGATGGACCTCAACTCATTACATCACTGGATTAAAAAAAATAAACACAAAAACAAAAGTAAAGTGAAATAAGTTCATAAAACAATTGTCATAATATTAAGATAATAATAATAATAACAACAACAACAACAACAACAACAACAACAACAACAACAACAACAACAACAACATTAATAATTAGTCTAACAAATTAACATGAAACTGTAAAACAAAGTGACATTAATGGTTTTATGAGATTGAAACTATTCATTTAATAATGTATATTTAAGCTTGGATTTGAGCACATTTGTATTATGGAGGGTTTTGAGTTCCAAATAGTAGGACCTCTAAATGTTATACTGAACTGACCTAACTGATGTCCTCATGTAACTGATGATCCTGTCTGTTATACAGTCGGTACAGTCGGTAACACTTGACACACAGAGTTTCAACAGATAGGAACTCCCATAAGTCCCATGTACATTCCACTACTTGCAAAACACACACACACACACACAGGCACACGCACACACACACACACACACACACACACACACACACACAGGCACACGCACACACTCACAGAGACATGGTTTTATCCACCAGTTGGCTCAGAGGAAGTTAAATTCCACCGCTGATACATGCTGGCGCCCAGCCAGCAGGAAGAGACACTCGGATTAAATTCCTGTTTTCTAACCTTCCGAGTTTCTTCACTTACTGGAAAACTACACTGCGGTCCCTTCATCCCCCTCTTCCTCCTCGTTTATTAATGACTGAGACCAAAAGAAGAACAACAAGACTGAATGGAAAGTTTCAGAGAGGGCAGTCGTGTCCTCATGTAACTGATGTCCTTTATTTCTTTATTTCACACCATTTCAGCAAAACAGTAAAACATTGACCGTGACAGAACGTGTATCAAGGTGCCGAGTCGAGGCCAGAGACCCAGATGGACCTCAACTCATTACATCATTGGATTAAAAAAAATAAACACAAAAACAAAAGTAAAGTGAAATAAGTTCATAAAACAATTGTCATAATATTAAGATAATAATAATAATAACAACATTAATAATTAGTCTAAACAAATTAACATGAAACTGTAAAACAAAGTGACATTAATGGTTTTATGAGATTGAAACTATAAAGATAAAGATATTCCTTTATTGATCCCCTTGGGGAAATTCAGGCATCATAGCAGCATGGGGGGGGGGGGGGGTACAGGTAGTAAACAACACAGTGTACAGGTAATAAAAACAACACAGGCAGTGTAAACAATTTGGTCAATATGGTCAATATAATTTACTATCTGACTAGCTGAAGAAATATTCACAGTATTCACAGTGTCACATAAGGTGCAGTATGCCTAAGGTAGTGTTATTGTCCTCCTTGGGTTCCTATTAGTCCTAGGTCAATGTCTGGCAGCAGTCGCTGTCGCTGCCCCCTGTTGTGGAGCCTGGAGGCTGCTAGTCGCTGCCCCCTGTTGTGGAGCCTGGAGGCCGCTGGTATGAAGGATATTCATTTAATAATGTATATTTAAGCTTGGATTTGAGCAAATCTTTATTATGGAGGGTTTTGAGTTCCAAATAGTAGGACCTCTAAATGTTATACTGAACTGACCTAACTGATGTCCTCATGTAACTGATGATCCTGTCTGTTATACAGTCGGTACAGTCGGTAACACTTGACACACAGTTTCAACAGATAGGAACTCCATAAGTCCCATGTATGTACATTCCACTACTTGCAAAACACACACATGATACACACACAGGCACACGCACACACACACACACACACACGAAGAAGTCTTTATTTGTCATGCAGTTTAACACACACACGCACACACAGGCACACACACAGGAACACACACACACACGCACACACGAAGAAGTCTTTATTTGTCATGCAGTTTAACACACAAATGCGACACACAGGAACACACACACGCACACACACACACACACATGCAATAGGTCGCCGATGAAATGTCTCTCTGCGCCTGACTCCCCCCCCCCCCCCCCCTCTCTCGCCGAGCCCTCTCCCGTAAAGACGGCCGCCACGCCGCGCGCACTTCCCCATTCCTGCGGAGGCCAATAAAGAGCGCGCGGCGTGGCAGCGATCAAGACTTCTGCTTGTTGCCAAGTCTGACGTAATAGTAGGAGCAGAAGAGCCGCCATGTGAATGAAGTCAATGGCTTGAAGAAAAGTTAAACATACTTATGTATGAAGGATATGTTTGTATTTAAGAAAGGATATATATATATATATGCCTATATATGAAAATAATATGTATAAAGAGAGACTTTATTGAAAACATAAGATAAGATATTCCTTTATTGATCCCCTTGGGGGAAATTCGGGCATCATAGCAGCGTGGGGGAAGGGGGGGGGGGGGGAGTACAGGTATGGGCGGGGTAATAGTAGAAAGACATAAATTATAGGCGATAACATTAGATCTGAATATAAAAATTGAGAAAAAAGAAACAGTGTAAACAAAGGTGCAGATGAGGGTCTGTATGCCCTATGGGTTATATTACACATTACTCTATATTTATTTATTTATAATATTATATATTATTATATTATAGGCGATAAAGAATTTGTATCATATACTATGAGTAAAATATCCCATCGCTATGTATAGATGGTTTCAATTTGACAACAATAAACGACGTTCTTTGCGCAGCACTTTTCTTACAGAGATTGCAGTTCAAAGTGCTTCAAGACGAGACCAACAGAGACAGAATGTTCCAGAACTAAACCAGCTGCTGATCTCAGCCGCCTCCACGGTAAACAACACACGTCACCATCTCCACTGGAAGACACTGTGTGTGTGTGTGTGTGTGTGTGTGTGTGTGTGTGTGTGTGTGTGTGTGTGTGTGTGTGTGTGTGTGTGTGTGTGTGTGTCTAGGTGTGTGTGTATAAGTGGCTTCATGGCAGCAGCAGAGATGATGAAAGGGTTAACCATTTGGTAGTGTGGGAGTGAAAGGGTTAACCCTTTGTCGTGTGGCAGTGAAAGGGTTAACCATTTGGTAGTGTGGCAGTGAAAGGGTTAACCCTTTGGTAGTGTGGCAGTGAAAGGGTTAACCATTTGGTAGTGTGGCAGTGAAAGG
Source organism: Notolepis coatsorum (assembly GCF_963971535.1). Taxonomy (NCBI): domain Eukaryota; kingdom Metazoa; phylum Chordata; class Actinopteri; order Aulopiformes; family Paralepididae; genus Notolepis; species Notolepis coatsorum. The sequence goes on along the minus strand of NC_140166.1, from coordinate 232,098,693 downwards.
GTTAACCATTTGGTAGTGTGGCAGTGAAAGGGTTAACCCTTTGGTAGTGTGGCAGTGAACGGGTTAACCATTTGGTAGTGTGGCAGTGAAAGGGTTAACCCTTTGGTAGTGTGGCAGTGAAAGGGTTAACCATTTGGTAGTGTGGCAGTGAAAGGGTTAACCATTTGGTAGTGTGGCAGTGAAAGGGTTAACCCTTTGGTAGTGTGGCAGTGAAAGGGTTAACCATTTGGTAGTGTGGCAGTGAAAGGGTTAACCATTTGGTAGTGTGGCAGTGAAAGGGTTAACCCTTTGGTAGTGTGGCAGTGAAAGGGTTAACCATTTGGTAGTGTGGCAGTGAAAGGGTTAACCATTTGGTAGTGTGGCAGTGAAAGGGTTAACCCGTTGGTAGTGTGGCAGTGAACGGGTTAACGGGATGTAGAGGAAGCTCAAATTGACAGTATCTTCAACCCCCAGCTCTCACGCCGGCCGCCCCAGACCTGGGAAATACAGTATTTGACGACTACATTTTAAACCGTTTTGTAAAGAAAGCAACACAATGAGTTTAATTTCAAAGCTTTATTTCAACTCGTAGGGACACTGAGGGTACCCCTCTTTTACAGCGGACGACGGGCTTACAAAACAAAGACACCGTTTATCAGCGATTTCATACATTATATAGGCACGATAAATAAGAATAAACTATAAAGAAAGAATCAACAATGGAAAGCAAATGGACCTTGTAGAAGTGGAGCAATCTTCCATTTACTTGGGTATGTAGTTTAGGCGGATTTTCAGAAAATAGGGCTCCGGGCTTAAGAGGTTAAACGCAGCGAGAGAAGGAAGAACCTTCAGCTTCAGAGTCAGTCGGAGGGCGTTCCAGGTGTTGGAAGAACCTTCAGCTTCAGAGTCAGTCGGAGGACCTTCCAGGTGTTGGAAGAACCTTCAGCTTCAGAGTCAGTCGGAGGACCTTCCAGGTGTTGGAAGAACCTTCAGCTTCAGAGTCAGTCGGAGGACCTTCCAGGTGTTGGAAGAACCTTCAGCTTCAGAGTCAGTCGGAGGACCTTCCAGGTGTTGGAAGAACCTTCAGCTTCAGAGTCAGTCGGAGGACCTTCCAGGTGTTGGAAGAACCTTCAGCTTCAGAGTCAGTCAGAGGGCCTTCCAGGTGTTGGAAGAACCTTCAGCTTCAGAGTCAGTCAGAGGACCTTCCAGGTGTTGGAAGAACCTTCAGCTTCAGAGTCAGTCGGAGGACCTTCCAGGTGTTGGAAGAACCTTCAGCTTCAGAGTCAGTCAGAGGGCCTTCCAGGTGTTGGAAGAACCTTCAGCTTCAGAGTCAGTCGGAGGACGTTCCAGGTGTTGGAAGAACCTTCAGCTTCAGAGTCAGTCGGAGGACCTTCCAGGTGTTGGAAGCGTCGAAGGAAAAAGCAGTTGTTCCCTAGTTCAGAGCAAACCGGAGGAGCCCTGAGAACCTTGAACGTGTAGAATAGGTTCCAAGATTCCATTCCAATTGACCCGTATCAATTGCAATTCTTTTGAGTCAGTTCAAGTGCTTTAGGTAGGATTCCCCGTATATATATATCCCAGTTCAGACAGACTCCCTTTGGTCAGCAGCAGATCTGTCATCCTAAACAATGTTTTGATGTCCTCTTTGTCTCCGACAAAAGAATCTATGGCGGACATGGAGTTGGAAGCCAGCAGGTGCGGAAGACATTTTCAGACTTGAGTGACTTTGTAATTACTTCATTAAAAATGGGGACACGTTAAAAGTTACTATTCAATTCTCGTGCACTGCACTATTTTACTCTGTCTATTATATTTTACTCTTTTTATTACCGTCTATTTTAAAACGGCCATAGAATCAAACCGTAAAACAAAGAGGCCTATTGGGATGTTAGATCCTAATGTGATTTGCCTTGCCTTGTCTATTCTGCTGCTATCTATTTTATGTTTGTTTTACACCTTTTCCGTCATTTTATTTTTTTTCGTTTTTTGGAAGTTCTACTACTATGCTTTGTAAAAAAAGAAAAAAAAAAATCATTAATTCATACGTCTGCACTTCATGCATTGATCTGCCAATATTGTGCTCATTTCATGCTTGTCTTTTTTTTTTACTCCTGTGAAGCACTTTGAGCTGCAACTCTTGTATGAAAGGTGCTATACAAATAAAGTTATTATTATTATTATTATTATTATTATTATTATTATTATTATAATACATGTTATTAGGTACCATCATTATTGATCCAGCAGGGTATTGAGTGTGTGAATGACGACAGGCTGCACTCTCGGTCCGGCGTCTCCTTGCTTCAGTGGCGTCTCTCTCGAGGCCAGAGTGCACTCTGTTATCTCTGGGTGGACAACGTGTGCGTTCAGCGGGTCGGGGGTCGGGGGTCGGGGGTCGGGGGTCGGGGGAGACACGTCAGCCCGACACGTGGCTTATAGGTTTGGACCTAGATGCGGCACGGGCGGTGGTGTAGTGGTTACCACTGTCCTGGGTTCCTGGGTTCGATTCCCGCCTGCAGGGGACCAGGTTTCCGTGCTGCCAGGTACCCAGGTGGGGGGGGGGGGGTGTCTCCCGGGCCCAGGCACGTGCATACATAGGGGTGAAGGGGTGCCCGGGCACCTGCCTTTTTCATTTCTCATTAGAAAGTGCCCTTTTTATGCCACCCTCTTTTTTTTTTTTTTTTTTTTTTTTTTTTTACTGTTGCACATATATATATATATATACTGCCCTGCCCTTCCAAATGAAAGATGTCACGATAGAATCTAAATATTAGGTAAAGAAAGAGAGAGAAATGCCACCCCTCTCGTAAATAATAGGTCCTTCCAGCCTTACGCATAGGCATAGCACGTGGGTGTGTGATGATCAATGAGACAGGGCCAGCAGTGCACTGAACAGGAAATTGATATCCAGCTGTTGTTGAGCTCACAGTGCCCTCACACTCGAGTCGAGACCTCTTTTTTTACAGTTACTATTTCAACTAAAACAAAGCAAGAGTACACATCAGGTAAGGTATTTGCCCAACAAAATAAAATGTCGGGTTTGCAGTGCACTGTATATTTTCGTGAAACACGTCGCCAGATCAGCCCTCCCCAGCCCCTCCCTCCCTGCTGCTAGTGCAGGAAAACACGCAGCATACTCTCTCTCTCTCTCTCTCTCTCTCTCTCTCTCTCTCTCTCTCTCTCTCTCTCTCTCTCTCTCTCTCTCTCTCTCTCTCCCTCCCTCCAGCAGCTGTTGGTCTGGAGCGCATATTGTGTTATTAAAGGGACACTATGTAGTTTTGGTGACATCTATCGGTGAAACTGAATGTACCATGATAGACTTGTATTAACCCCAAAAATCGCGCTCGCGCGCTGCGCGCACTCGCATTACATTTAATAATTAATGCCCTTTTATGATTACGGGCACCTGCCTTTCTAAAGTCCTGTGCACGTCCCTGCCCGGGCCTTTCTGTGTGGAGTTTGCATGTTCTCCCCCCTCTGTGCTCGCAAGGGTCCCCCCCCCCGATGAGATGGAACCCAATGGAAAAACATGCACAACAGATCGCTAACGCTGTCGCCTCCCTGACGAAGACGGACAGGAGCACAGTAGCAATAGTATACAAGGAAAATTACAATAAATAAAATAAAATAAATATCTTTTTCCCCCCTCCTTTTTTTCCGATTTTTCTCCCATCCCCCTGTTAGTCGTTATGCCCCGCCCCCCTTCCTGGTTGTTGCGCACCCCCCCCTACTGTTGGTCCCGGAGGCGTGTCTGCCTTCTGCAGCGCTGCTCCAGTTCCGCGTTGCCGTGTTGCGCTCTGATTGGCCGAGCGTGCGCATGAGCCGCGACAAGCTCCTCTAATCTAAACTCGCCTTAACGCAATTTATACAAATGGAAGTATTGATTACGCCGTAACGAATCATTAAAAAAATATACCGTTGACTGGAATATGTTGTGCCTTTACACATATGTTGTATTTTGTCATGACAAACCAATAAAAAAATGGCATCGCCGGCTGTCTCTGGCTTGCTCCAGCGATCGCAGCACGGAGGGTCGTGGACCCTCATGTCATGGTTTGTCATGACATAATCCAACATATGTGATTCACCAGCTGTGATGAGGCCTGGTCAGTTCCTGGTGTGGGTGATTCACCAGCTGTGAGGAGGCCTGATCAGTTCCTGGTGTGGGTGATTCACCAGCTGTGAGGAGGCCTGATCAGTTCCTGGTGTGGGTGATTCACCAGCTGTGAGGAGGCCTGATCAGTTCCTGGTGTGGGTGATTCACCAGCTGTGACCAGGCCTGATCAGTTCCTGGTGTGGGTGATTCACCAGCTGTGAGGAGGCCTGATCAGTTCCTGGTGTGGGTGATTCACCAGCTGTGACGAGACCTGATCAGTTCCTGGTGTGGGTGATTCACCAGCTGTGACCAGGCCTGATCAGTTCCTGGTGTGGGTGATTCACCAGCTGTGAGGAGGCCTGATCAGTTCCTGGTGTGGGTGATTCACCAGCTGTGACGAGACCTGATCAGTTCCTGGTGTGGGTGATTCACCAGCTGTGAGGAGGCCTGATCAGTTCCTGGTGTGGGTGATTCCCAGCGCTCATGACTTGGTGAATCCTGTTTGTGTGAAATAACAAGCCAGAGCGTGTGTCAACTGTGCGTCTGTATTGCAAACCAATAACATGGGCATCATAGCTTACATCCTGGTCCCTGCTGCTTACACTCTGCTCTATAAGTCCAGTCTTTGTGGCGCTCTCACCAGCTACCACTGGCTCTATAAGTCCAGTCTTTGTGGCGCTCTCACCAGCTACCACTGGCTCTATAAGTCCAGTCTTTGTGGCGCTCTCACCAGCTACCACTGGCTCTATAAGTTCAGTCTTTGTGGTGCTCTCACCAGCTACCACTGGCTCTATAAGTTCAGTCTTTGTGGCGCTCTCACCAGCTACCACTGGCTCTATAAGTCCAGTCTTTGTGGCGCTCTCACCAGCTACCACTGGCTCTATAAGTTCAGTCTTTGTGGCGCTCTCACCAGCTACCACTGGCTCTATAAGTTCAGTCTTTGTGGCGCTCTCACCAGCTACCTCTGGCTCTATAAGTTCAGTCTTTGTGGTGCTCTCACCAGCTACCACTGGCTCTATAAGTTCAGTCTTTGTGGTGCTCTCACCAGCTACCACTGGCTCTATAAGTTCAGTCTTTGTGGCGCTCTCACCAGCTACCACTGGCTCTATAAGTTCAGTCTTTGTGGCGCTCTCACCAGCTACCACTGGCTCTATAAGTCCAGTCTTTGTGGCGCTCTCACCAGCCTACCACTGGCTCTATAAGTTCAGTCTTTGTGGCGCTCTCACCAGCTACCACTGGCTCTATAAGTTCAGTCTTTGTGGCGCTCTCACCAGCTACCACTGGCTCTATAAGTCCAGTCTTTGTGGCGCTCTCACCAGCCTACCACTGGCTCTATAAGTCCAGTCTTTGTGGCGCTCTCACCAGCTACCACTGGCTCTATAAGTCCAGTCTTTGTGGCGCTCTCACCAGCTACCACTGGCTCTATAAGTTCAGTCTTTGTGGCGCTCTCACCAGCTACCACTGGCTCTATAAGTTCAGTCTTTGTGGTGCTCTCACCAGCTACCACTGGCTCTATAAGTTCAGTCTTTGTGGCGCTCTCACCAGCTACCACTGGCTCTATAAGTTCAGTCTTTGTGGCACTCTCACCAGCTACCACTGGCTCTATAAGTTCAGTCTTTGTGGCGCTCTCACCAGCTACCACTGGCTCTATAAGTTCAGTCTTTGTGGCGCTCTCACCAGCCTACCACTGGCTCTATAAGTCCAGTCTTTGTGGCGCTCTCACCAGCTACCACTGGCTCTATAAGTTCAGTCTTTGTGGTGCTCTCACCAGCTACCACTGGCTCTATAAGTTCAGTCTTTGTGGCGCTCTCACCAGCTACCACTGGCTCTATAAGTCCAGTCTTTGTGGCGCTCTCACCAGCTACCACTGGCTCTATAAGTTCAGTCTTTGTGGTGCTCTCACCAGCTACCACTGGCTCTATAAGTTCAGTCTTTGTGGCGCTCTCACCAGCTACCACTGGCTCTATAAGTCCAGTCTTTGTGGCGCTCTCACCAGCTACCACTGGCTCTATAAGTTCAGTCTTTGTGGCGCTCTCACCAGCTACCACTGGCTCTATAAGTCCAGTCTTTGTGGCGCTCTCACCAGCTACCACTGGCTCTATAAGTCCAGTCTTTGTGGCGCTCTCACCAGCTACCACTGGCTCTATAAGTCCAGTCTTTGTGGTGCTCTCACCAGCTACCACTGGCTCTATAAGTCCAGTCTTTGTGGTGCTCTCACCAGCTACCACTGGCTCTATAAGTTCAGTCTTTGTGGTGCTCTCACCAGCTACCACTGGCTCTATAAGTTCAGTCTTTGTGGCGCTCTCACCAGCTACCACTGGCTCTATAAGTTCAGTCTTTGTGGCGCTCTCACCAGCTACCACTGGCTCTATAAGTCCAGTCTTTGTGGCGCTCTCACCAGCCTACCACTGGCTCTATAAGTTCAGTCTTTGTGGCGCTCTCACCAGCTACCACTGGCTCTATAAGTTCAGTCTTTGTGGCGCTCTCACCAGCTACCACTGGCTCTATAAGTCCAGTCTTTGTGGCGCTCTCACCAGCCTACCACTGGCTCTATAAGTCCAGTCTTTGTGGCGCTCTCACCAGCTACCACTGGCTCTATAAGTTCAGTCTTTGTGGCGCTCTCACCAGCTACCACTGGCTCTATAAGTTCAGTCTTTGTGGTGCTCTCACCAGCTACCACTGGCTCTATAAGTTCAGTCTTTGTGGCGCTCTCACCAGCTACCACTGGCTCTATAAGTTCAGTCTTTGTGGCACTCTCACCAGCTACCACTGGCTCTATAAGTTCAGTCTTTGTGGCGCTCTCACCAGCTACCACTGGCTCTATAAGTTCAGTCTTTGTGGCGCTCTCACCAGCTACCACTGGCTCTATAAGTCCAGTCTTTGTGGCGCTCTCACCAGCTACCACTGGCTCTAAAAGTCCAGTCTTTGTGGTGCTCTCACCAGCTACCACTGGCTCTATAAGTTCAGTCTTTGTGGCGCTCTCACCAGCTACCACTGGCTCTATAAGTTCAGTCTTTGTGGCGCTCTCACCAGCTACCACTGGCTCTATAAGTTCAGTCTTTGTGGTGCTCTCACCAGCTACCACTGGCTCTATAAGTTCAGTTTTTGTGGCGCTCTCACCAGCTACCACTGGCTCTATAAGTTCAGTCTTTGTGGTGCTCTCACCAGCCTACCACTGGCTCTATAAGTTCAGTCTTTGTGGTGCTCTCACCAGCTACCACTGGCTCTATAAGTTCAGTCTTTGTGGTGCTCTCACCAGCTACCACTGGCTCTATAAGTTCAGTCTTTGTGGTGCTCTCACCAGCTACCACTGGCTCTATAAGTTCAGTCTTTGTGGTGCTCTCACCAGCTACCACTGGCTCTATAAGTTCAGTCTTTGTGGTGCTCTCACCAGCTACCACTGGCTCTATAAGTTCAGTCTTTGTGGCGCTCTCACCAGCTACCACTGGCTCTATAAGTTCAGTCTTTGTGGCGCTCTCACCAGCTACCACTGGCTCTATAAGTTCAGTCTTTGTGGCGCTCTCACCAACTACCACTGGCTCTATAAGTCCAGTCTTTGTGGCGCTCTCACCAGCTACCACTGGCTCTATAAGTTCAGTCTTTGTGGCGCTCTCACCAGCTACCACTGGCTCTATAAGTTCAGTCTTTGTGGCGCTCTCACCAGCTACCACTGGCTCTATAAGTTCAGTCTTTGTGGCGCTCTCACCAGCTACCACTGGCTCTATAAGTTCAGTCTTTGTGGCGCTCTCACCAGCTACCACTGGCTCTATAAGTTCAGTCTTTGTGGCGCTCTCACCAGCTACCACTGGCTCTATAAGTCCAGTCTTTGTGGCGCTCTCACCAGCTACCACTGGCTCTATAAGTTCAGTCTTTGTGGCGCTCTCACCAGCTACCACTGGCTCTATAAGTTCAGTCTTTGTGGCGCTCTCACCAGCTACCACTGGCTCTATAAGTTCAGTCTTTGTGGCGCTCTCACCAGCTACCACTGGCTCTATAAGTTCAGTCTTTGTGGTGCTCTCACCAGCCTACCACTGGCTCTATAAGTCCAGTCTTTGTGGTGCTCTCACCAGCTACCACTGGCTCTATAAGTCCAGTCTTTGTGGCGCTCTCACCAGCTACCACTGGCTCTATAAGTTCAGTCTTTGTGGCGCTCTCACCAGCTACCACTGGCTCTATAAGTTCAGTCTTTGTGGTGCTCTCACCAGCTACCACTGGCTCTATAAGTCCAGTCTTTGTGGTGCTCTCACCAGCTACCACTGGCTCTATAAGTCCAGTCTTTGTGGCGCTCTCACCAGCTACCACTGGCTCTATAAGTCCAGTCTTTGTGGCGCTCTCACCAGCTACCACTGGCTCTATAAGTCCAGTCTTTGTGGCGCTCTCACCAGCTACCACTGGCTCTATAAGTTCAGTCTTTGTGGTGCTCTCACCAGCTACCACTGGCTCTATAAGGTCAGTCTTTGTGGTGCTCTCACCAGCTACCACTGGCTCTATAAGTTCAGTCTTTGTGGCGCTCTCACCAGCTACCACTGGCTCTATAAGTTCAGTCTTTGTGGCGCTCTCACCAGCTACCACTGGCTCTATAAGTTCAGTCTTTGTGGTGCTCTCACCAGCTACCACTGGCTCTATAAGTTCAGTCTTTGTGGCGCTCTCACCAGCTACCACTGGCTCTATAAGTTCAGTCTTTATGGTGCTCTCACCAGCTACCACTGGCTCTATAAGTTCAGTCTTTGTGGCGCTCTCACCAGCCTACCACTGGACGTCCTGTACTCTGGCGCCGGTGGAGGGTCCTCCGCATACTGTTACAGGCCGCTCCGCCTGAACGGCCTGACTTCCTGGGTGTGTTACTGTCCATCCCTTCGCTGGGCGGACTGCTGTGTGGCTCCTCAGGTGGGCCGCTGTGCTGCACTCTGTGTTGCTCCCGGCGGCGTCCAGTCACATCCCCCTCCGCTGGTCGCAGGTCCACCCGATTCCGCCGGTAGAATGTCCCCTCGACATCCACCAAGTACGATCTGGGGGTCACCTGTTGCAGGCACACCCCTCGACCTCCACCAAGTACGATCTGGGGGTCACCGGTTGCAGGCACACCCCTCGACCTCCACCAAGTACCATCTGGGGGCCACCTGTTGCAGGCACACCCCTCGACCTCCACCAAGTACCATCCGGGGGCCACCTGTTGCAGGCACACTCCTCTCCTCCACCAAGTACGATCTGGGGGCCACCTGTTGCAGGCACACCCCTCGACCTCCACCAAGTACCATCTGGGGGTCACCTGTTGCAGGCACACCCCTCGACCTCCACCAAGTACGATCTGGGGGCCACCTGTTGCAGGCACACTCCTCTCCTCCACCAAGTACGATCTGGGGGTCACCTGTTGCAGGCACACTCCTCTCCTCCACCAAGTACGATCTGGGGGTCACCTGTTGCAGGCACACCCCTCGACCTCCACCAAGTACCATCTGGGGGCCACCTGGTGCAGGCACACCCCTCGACCTCCACCAAGTACCATCTGGGGGCCACCTGTTGCAGGCACACCCCTCGACCTCCACCAAGTACGATCTGGGGGCCACCTGTTGCAGGCACACCCCTCGACCTCCACCAAGTACCATCTGGGGGTCACCTGTTGCAGGCACACCCCTCGACCTCCACCAAGTACCATCTGGGGGCCACCGGTTGCAGGCACACCCCTCGACCTCCACCAAGTACCATCTGGGGGCCACCTGTTGCAGGCACACCCCTCGACCTCCACCAAGTACGATCTGGGGGTCACCTGTTGCAGGCACACCCCTCGACCTCCACCAAGTACGATCTGGGGGTCACCTGTTGCAGGCACACCCCTCGACCTCCACCAAGTACGATCTGGGGGCCACCTGTTGCAGGCACACTCCTCGACCTCCACCAAGTACGATCTGGGGGTCACCTGTTGCAGGCACACTCCTCGACCTCCACCAAGTACGATCTGGGGTCCACCTGTTGCAGGCACACCCCTCTCCTCCACAGAGTACCATCTGGGGGCCACCTGTTGCAGGCACACCCCTCTCCTCCACCAAGTACCATCTGGGGGCCACCTGTTGCAGGCACACTCCTCTCCTCCACCAAGTACGATCTGGGGGCCACCTGTTGCAGGCACACCCCTCTCCTCCACCAAGTACGATCTGGGGGCCACCTGTTGCAGGCACACTCCTCTCCTCCACCAAGTACGATCTGGGGGCCACCTGTTGCAGGCACACTCCTCTCCTCCACCAAGTACGATCTGGGGGTCACCTGTTGCAGGCACACCCCTCGACCTCCACCAAGTACCATCTGGGGGCCACCTGTTGCAGGCACACCCCTCGACCTCCACCAAGTACCATCTGGGGGTCACCTGTTGCAGGCACACCCCTCGACCTCCACCAAGTACCATCTGGGGGTCACCTGTTGCAGGCACACCCCTCGACCTCCACCAAGTACCATCTGGGGGTCACCTGTTGCAGGCACACCCCTCGACCTCCACCAAGTACCATCTGGGGGTCACCTGTTGCAGGCACACCCCTCGATCTCCACCAAGTACGATCTGGGGGTCACCTGTTGCAGGCACACCCCTCGATCTCCACCAAGTACGATCTGGGGGTCACCTGTTGCAGGCACACCCCTCGATCTCCACCAAGTACGATCTGGGGGTCACCTGTTGCAGGCACACTCCTCTCCTCCACTTGCCCGTCCCGTCTCCAGGCAGGGGCTTCATTCTTATGTCCTGACCGATACACAGCTCGGGCAGATCTCTGGCCCACTTGTCATAACCAAGCTTGGCCGTTTGATGCTTAACCCGCAGCCTCTCAGGAACCCCCGTGACCACGCTGGGGCCCAGGAGCGAGTCAGCGAGCCTGGCTTGTATGTGAGTTAACTTAATTGAACTTTCTTTGTGCAGATCGGAGATGTTCAAATGAGACCTGTGGAGCAGGTGTCATAACGGAAAGAAGTGACTCACGCTACGCACCTGGTAATGATTGAATTAATGCAGTTAATCCTCATCGGTTTGGGATTTATTTCTAACAAACAGATTTTTTTAACTGATTATCTTTTTTATTTTGTTTTCATCTGATCAGATTTGCACAGTGTTATGGTATTTCCGAGACCTTTTTGCGGATGATTGATGACTGACATTTCTATACATTTCACTTGAATCCTAATAAAGATTTCAAAGGTAGTTTTCGACTCCTCTTAACTATCGGCTATATGCCTCTCTCTCTAATCTGTGCTGGCTTAATTATTGACCAAAATGCAGCCAAGATGAAAAGTGGATAAACTATGAAGTCTGAACTCCAGTCAGGTCACAACAAGGTGAACAGCTACCAGTGTAACAGGTGGGGCTTCACAGAGCAACACACTGAGACACGTGGTCAAACATATATTACTTTCATTTCAAACCTTTATTTAAACTCAAAAGGCAACGGAGGTTTCCCTCATTTACAGTCACGTTGAGTTACATACAGAAATAAGCAAAACAATTAATATATATATAATCATACATGTAAAATCATAACAATAAGACAACAAGGCAAGACAAAAGTAAAGATATCAAATCATGTACAACTTCATTCAAATGTTTCCTGGAAATTGACTATATTCACACAGTGGCCATTTTGCTCTCATGTCATGCTCAGGTTGGGATTCCTTTCCACCAGTTCCCACTCATGAAAGAAAACATGTAAGGAAGGAATCCCAACCTGAGCATGGTACAACAGCCAAATGGCTGCTGTGTGAATATGGTCAATGGGATACCTTAAAGCAAGGGTGCCCCAACCTGTTGAGGGCCAAGGGCCTAAATGTGGCTCCTCTTAAAGCTAATGTCTGGCGGTTCTGTAAAGATGTCAAGTTTCATTTCTAATAATAGATCTTTCTTATAATGTGTTTCATGTTCTCTGCTGTATTTGGTGACAAAGCACTCTTAACAGGAGTCATCTGATGAAGTGGAGTATCATTCAACGTGAGGAATCTTTACATGACATGTCTACAGAACAGTCATTAGCTTTAATCGCACCCTATAGGAGATACAGTAAGTTGGTCCACAGTCCTCTCCCAGCCAACAGAACAAGCCCAACGGGGAAAAATAAATACTGATCCTAAAGAAATACTCCTTCTCTGAGGTGAGCACCTCAGATACTCTGTTGTAAACTCCGCCCCACTGTATATTTTATCCTGGTTATTTATTATTATATCACTATTATTATTTTAATTTAATTTAATTTATAATTTTTTAGCTTTCTTTTTGCCTGTTTTCGATTTAGTTTAGTTCTCGTCTTTATTGTTTTTTCTCGTCCCTGTTCAAGTTCAGTCCTGTCCGTGTCTCGTCACGTCCCACAAAAGCAAAAAAAGAATCATGGTGATATGTGATATATTGATAATCAACCTTTGCTTCTCTACACCACCTATATGTTTCACCAATAAAAGATATATATATAAAAAGAAAAGAAAAAAAGAACAAGCCCAACGTTTCTTTCAAATGTGGCCAGTATATAGTCATGTTTATTTTAGTCATATTTTATCTTATTTGTATTCTATGCAAATTGTATTGTATTTATATGATTGGATGCTGCTATGGTTGAGGAACCACAACAAAGTGAATTGCACTGTTTCTTTGCTGTAAGGCACTGAACGACGTGACAATAGAGGAATCTGAATGACTGCAGAAGTACATCACAAAGTCTTTCTTGGGACTCTGCAGCGAATACCAAGCTAATCATTTAATTAACTGCAACAGTGTCGTCGTCTACAGGTTGGAATGTCCGCGCTGCAGATAGTTTGATGTGGGCTGGACAGAGACACGTCTCCAGGAGCGCTTGGCGGAACACAAGTGGGCCTGTTCCGTTGGTGTTGGTCACGGTCCCACGGTGCCACTCCTGACACCAGAGTGACCCATCTTCCACTCTCCAAGCCACGGGCATCGATCACATCTCCTCCTCAGACGGGAAAGGGGACCGTGACGTGAAGCCTAACCAGAGAAGGGGTTAACCTTCTGTAGTGTGGTAGTGAAAGGGTTAACCCTTTGTAGTGTGGTAGTGAAAGGGTTAAGGCAACCAAGGACCCCGGGGCTAAGTTAATAATTATATGGATTCCCCTCCTTTTCCATGAACTTGTGTCTTTTCACTACTTCCTTCCTGTCTTCTATAGTATACTGCCATCTGGTGTCTTTTTGTAGACTGACTGCTACGTGACTAAATTATATAATGGGGCCCCGGGTTTATTGGTTTTAGACTAGTGATGGAATGGTAACACGACCTCTGTTGCTTCTTTGAAAATGTCTTCTTGAAAATGTCTACAGTTCCGTCTGCCTCGCGGTTTCCATGATGACTGCTATGGGCAGCCCAAGACTGTGGCAGTGTGGTGTATCAATGCTTTATGTGCCAAATGCCAATCAATCAATGCCAAAGGTCAGTGAATACCACGATCACAACACCAGAGGGAGCTCCACAAATCATGTAAAACCCAGATTCGGCTCAAACAAGGGACTAAATGTGACCGGTGTACTCTCTGACGGCGTTGTGTTAAGGACGACAGACATGGATGACTGTTGACGGACTTTATTTCCCTCCTGTTAGGTTACAAAGGCAACAATATGCAGCAGCATTAGGAACACGACATCTGCAGCACGAGCTATGGTTGAGAAAAGACGTGACTCCATTAACTCCATGTTAACAGCGCACGTGTGTGCAAACTTCCTACATGCTATTAAAGTGCATTTTACCCAGTCAAACCTCCCACAAAACAACTGCACAGGTACATATTAACAACAGTAGTTACATTACAAACTCGTTTCACAGTTTTAGGAATGTAACATACAATATTTAACAACTTTTAGACCGAAGTCTTTCACTGAACATAAGTAGTAGTGCTCACCCCACGGAGTTCCAGGTGGGACTGGCTCGCCTCCAGAAAGCAGGCAGGATGTGTGTCCCGGAGGACCGGAAAAGTAAGGGTGTCGATTTCAAAATAAAAGCCTTAACTCCCAAAAGTGCAATAAAACAAAACGAAAGGAATGAAATCAACTTAAATCAATAAAATAAAACGTTTAGGAGTATTAGTGGAATGTATTAAAGTGTATTTTGTGATGGGGTGTAATTATCTATACAAGGCAACAAGGCACTTGTTACATAAACACGTTTCGCAATTATGCCACATCAATGTGGAATGCCCTACCTAAAGCTGTAAAGGAATGTGAATCACTACTGTTACAAAGGATCAGATTAAACCGAATATATATATTTATTTATTGATATATATTGCATAGTATTTGTATATCGTTTGATATCCCTTGTATATTCCTTGTACATATACACGGAATATCCCTTTAGCCTACTATAGCCCATAATATCTCATTCTCCTATTGGACAACGGACCAGGCGCCAGGGGACCGGCCCCCGGAGCCAAGTTCAAAGTCACCGACACGACATGTCTGTACTTGCCCGGCCCTGCCCAGGGATACGGCGACAGAAATGAGAGTGGCACTATTTGTTCACCGTGCGTATAAATATAGCGCAGGTGAATACAGAAGCACTTAGTCTTGCTTAGTCTTAGTCAGAAGTTGTGTTACCCACTAAGTAGAAGCCTCACCCACGATACAACGTGCGGTGAAGTATGGCCTGTTTGGCCCCAGAATAGCATTGAGACCGCGTGCGAATTAATAACTGAATTGTCAGAGTTTGGCACTGTACCGTCGATTGCGACATATTTCTATTAAGTCAATAATAGTCTATTTGTGTATGGTGCATCGTGCGGTTAGAGTTCTAAAGTGACCAGCATCTCCAACGCTTCCTCGTGTTAGCTAGAGTTCTTATCCAGGCTGGGCTGACCTCATGGCGCTTTCACCCGAGGAGACCTAGGCGAGAACCGAATGGACATGTACACTGGATTACCTACCCGACGACTGCATAGCCCTTTGCGGCTGGAATATATATTTGCTTTGGTCCTGTGGTTTATGGAGCGGATAATCGCCGACGCATGTGAGTGTTGGATTTACCCCGCGAGGAGTCAAGTCGAGTCGGCGCCTCAGACAGCCTGAGGCCGACTAGCTTTCTTCTTCACTGTGGAGCTACAGTCTACAAGAGAACCAAGCTGTATTCGTCTGCGGATCAAGAGTCTATCGCACTGTCTCCTGTACTCGGAGTCTCCCTAGGCATCGTTGACCAGACGTTCTACTACCGACAGACCCCCCACCCCTGCCGGCTTACTACCGGGGGGACCCGTCCAGGATATCCCGCTATATCACCAGTGTACCATAGATATAATTCCCTAAGAGCCAGGTTGTATAATTGCCTCCTGCGTAACCAGAGAATGGACATTCAGTGTTGATTTGCCTACGCCTAATCCTTTGCCTTACAAGTGCAATCAAATGTAATATAAGTGTATGATGTACCTTTTGCTCCATTAAATACTTAATAATTACTTTGTCTGGAACCGATTTCATTGTGGAAAGTGTTCATCATATTTAGATATTGTGTACTGTATGGCCAGTAGTTAAAGTACATAAAGCGGTAGTGGTTTAATGATACCATACTTATCAATACAGTCAGGGAATTGTACCCCTCAGTTACAACTACCCACTTTCAAAAACACTCTCAAAAAACACCTACGTGAGACTGCAATTCGAAACTGGCCCCTACAAATGTCCTAACCTAGTTGTACAGTAAATGACCAAGTAAGGCTTTGTCAGTATTCCAATGTACAGTGTAAAATGTGTGTGTGTCCCCTACCCAACCCCCCCACCTCCAATGTACAGCCCTCACCCAACCCACCCAACCCCACCCCACCCATCCAACCTCCTCCAATGTACAGTTTCTACGCCAAATGTATATACACTCCTTTTCTGGACACTTTTGTATCACAAACAGTACTGTATTTGCAAATCTGATATGTCATAAATGTATAGATGTAGCAGTACTGTCTATCTGTATGTCATGTATGTCATATATGTTATGATGAATTGAAAATGGGGGACCCTGATGTAAACAAGACGAAAGTCTTTCTCTGGTCTGCATCCCCTTAACAATTGTATGTATTGAGCTGTACTGTACTGTACCCATTCTGCAATCTGTTAATAAACTTTTCAATCAATCAATGTAGAAGCCAAAACCGACATGATAGAAATTCTATTATTTATGGTAATGGTGTGGTATTTATGTTTGAACACTAGGGGGCACACCACCTCTTATTATAAGAGGCTCTGTAATCAGAGCAACATCATGCACCTGCTGGGAGACACATGTTCCTACCTGTTTCACTGTTTCATTGATTGATTGAAACATTTTATTAACAGATTGCAGAATGGGTACAGCAGTGATGCCGGTAACGCGTTACTAAGTAACGCGTTATTGTAATCTGATTACTTTCCCCCGAAAATAGTAATCTAACGCGTTAATCTTTAAAAGCCAGTAATCTGATTGCAGTTACTTGTCCAAGTGGCTGTGCATTACTATTTCGTTACTATCTCATCATAAATTCATAATGCAGGGGGAATGCAGTATTTTATTTCGTTTTCGACAGTCAAAAATACATTTTTGAGCTGTTTTTCTTATTTGGGAGTGACGTGGTGTGGCAGTGAAAGGGTTACACAAGAATGTGTCCTCGCGGCGTGACTGGACTCTCTGTCTGTGAGTGACTCTGCTTTGGCCCAATCACATTCCCCATCCACAGTCTGCGAATCAGAGGCAGAGTAGGGCGGGTCTTCACAGCACGTCATGTGACATATGCGCCAATCGTCTGACAGCAGAGCTCCGTTGCATTCGTCTGAGAATTCCACCCCAAAACGCTTGTCTAAACGAAGTGAAACCGCAAGAAGACTAGAGAGACATTTATAAAAACAATTTAATAGTTACAGTTGATATAATTGAATAGTTCAGCCTGCATTTGTTAGATGTGAATGGATACACTGGTTTTGTAAAACCACTGGCTGGCTGCTCTAATGCTCTCCCACAGTTCTTCAGGTGGGAGAACACGAGTGACAGAGAGAGGGGAGAGAGACACACACACACACACACACACACACACACACACACACACACACACAAGCACAAGCACACGCACACACGCGCACACACACACACACATACACACAGAGAGGGAGAGAAGGGATTATATTATAATAATAATAATAATAATAATAATAATTATTATTATTATTATTATTATTATTATTATTATTATTATTATTATTATTATTATTATTATTATATTAGAGATGTAGGCTGTCTGGGTGGGGTTGGAGAGAAAGAGGCATGGGGTGAGAGAGAGAGAGAGAGAGAGAGAGGGGTGAGAGAGAGAGAGAGAGAGAGAGAGAGGGGTGAGAGAGAGAGAGAGAGAGAGAGAGAGAGAGAGAAAAGCTCTTATTTGCCAGATTTACAGTTAATTTACATGTTAAAGAGAGACTGCTTGTATGTTTATAGAGAGACATTTATAAAAACAATTTAATAGTTACAGTTGATATAATTGAATAGTTCAGCCTGCATTTGTTAGATGTGAATGGATACACTGGTTTTGTAAAACCACTGGCTGGCTGCTCTAATGCTGTGAGCATCATAGACTGTTGCTTTACCATACTTGATGGTACAGAAGCTGAAGCACTAGTTTAACAATTTACGTTATGTGCAGAGAAACAAGTTAAAAACAATTTATGCACTTTCAATAAAGCGTTTAAAAAAAACTGTTGGGGGAACGACGACGACTTCGTAACCTAGTTACTTTCAAAGTAACTAAGTTACTCTGATAATCAAGTAATCAGTAAAGTAACTTGGATTACTTTTTAAAGGAGTAATCAGTAATCAGTAATCGGATTACTTTTACAAGTAATCTGTGGCATCACTGAGTACAGTACAGCTCAATATGGGTGCAAGGTGCAAGCATAGGGAGGGGGGGTTTGGACATTTACGGGGGCCAGTTTCTAATAGCAGCCACCCGTAGGTGGACACAGGAATTGTCTCCTGGAAGGTATGATTTGACCCAGAAGACAGAGGAAGAAGAGAGTGACTTTGAGAAACATTATTCCCAATGCCCCTGTGTTGTTTGAATGAGAGAAAAACAAGATATTGATTAGTATAACATTTAGGAGGCATTTTGAGGGTTCGTTTGTAAAAATGCCATGAATCTTTTAATACATTTTCTATTTAAATTTGAGTCAGACGTCATACATGTATACTTCTGCTTTATTCCCAGTGTTTTGACAGTTTTGTTTCTTGAGGTGGCATTTTCATAGCAAAGTTCTAACACTGATAAACTCTGAGGTAAGATGATTCCATTATAACATACATGTTTGCGTGTGCATGCACATGTAACCTCGTATTGCTCTGCGTTGTGTTTCAAATTCCGATTCGACCCGTTAAGGGATTTCCCTGAGTGGGAGTTTCTCACAGACACACGTGTACACACACACACACATATAATAAGCATGCACCAAACATACACTGATTATATTGTGTACAATGTTTTGAAATACGGGATGAAAATCATGGAATCACTGTTGGACAGTTAGAGGGGGAGGAGCCACAGAGAGCTACTGTACGAGTGCAGTGTGTCAGTCAGACAGAGGGGGAGGAGCCACAGAGAGCTACTGTACGAGTGCAGTGTGTCAGTCAGACAGAGGGGGAGGAGCCACAGAGAGATACTGTACGAGTGCAGTGTGTCAGTCAGACAGAGGGGGAGGAGCCACAGAGAGCTACTGTACGAGTGCAGTGTGTCAGTCAGACAGAGGGGGAGGAGCCACAGAGAGCTACTGTACGAGTGCAGTGTGTCAGTCAGACAGAGGGGGAGGAGCCACAGAGAGCTACTGTACGAGTGCAGTGTGTCAGTCAGACAGAGGGGGAGGAGCCACAGAGAGATACTGTACGAGTGCAGTGTGTCAGTCAGACAGAGGGGGAGGAGCCACAGAGAGCTACTGTCAATAGTATGCAGCTGCAGCAATTCAGAACCCAGCGGGCTGAGGACCCGGTGGGCTGAGGACGCTCGCTTCCATTGGTTCCATTGATTGAAAACTTTATTAACAGATTGCAGAATGGGTACAGTGACGTCACAGGCCTGGATTGATTGATTGATTGAAAACTTTATTAACAGATTGTAGAATGGGTACAGTGACCGATTGATTGATTGATTGTTTGATTGATTGATTGAAAACTTTATTAACAGATTGCAGAATGGGTACAGTGACGTCACAGGCCTGGATTGATTGATTGATTGAAAACTTTATTAACAGATTGTAGAATGGGTACAGTGACCGATTGATTGATTGATTGTTTGATTGATTGATTGATTGATTGATTGAAAACTTTATTAACAGATTGCAGAATGGGTACAGTGACGTCACAGGCCTGGATTGATTGATTGATTGAAAACTTTATTAACAGATTGTAGAATGGGTACAGTGACCGATTGATTGATTGTTTGATTGATTGATTGATTGATTGATTGATTGATTGATTGATTGAAAACTTTATTAACAGATTGCAGAATGGGTACAGTGACGTCACAGGCCTGGATTGATTGATTGATTGATTGATTGATTGATTGATTGAAAACTTTATTAACAGATTGCAGAATGGGTACAGTGACGTCACAGGCCCGGATTGATTGATTGATTGAAAACTTTATTAACAGATTGCAGAATGCAGTACAGCGCAATACACACAATTGTTAAGGGGATGCAGACCATGCAGTACTGTTACATTTGTGACATA
The DNA here is from genome assembly GCF_963971535.1 of Notolepis coatsorum. Lineage (NCBI taxonomy): Eukaryota > Metazoa > Chordata > Actinopteri > Aulopiformes > Paralepididae > Notolepis > Notolepis coatsorum. The sequence continues at coordinate 232,078,923 of NC_140166.1, read as the reverse complement.
CAGTAAATATATACAAGGGGGAGGGAACTGTACATTTATGATGAATTGAAAATGGAAGTCTTTCTCTGGTCTGCATCCCCTTAACAATTGTGTGTATTGAGCTGTACTGCAGATATATTTCATTTGCCTTACTTATTTACATAAGTATTATAGGCCTACAGCAGTATTGTACAGACAGTCTGTGTGAAGTCTGTGTGGTTATCCAGCTGCACAAAGGCAGAGCAAGAGGCTCTACAGAGGGTGGTGAAGGCGGCAGGCAGGATCGTCGGGACTCCTCTACCAAACATCACCTCCGTCTTCACCTCCCGCTGCCTCCACCGCTCCAAATGTATCATCAAGGACCAGTCGCACCCAGCACATCACCTCTTTCAGCTCCTTCCCCCAGGGAGGAGATACCGGTCCATACATGCCAAGAGTTCAAGATTTAAGAACAGCTTTTAAGTCCAGTGTGTCATATTATTAATAGATGTATACAAGTGGGACTATGTCCAAAGAGATGGAAGGAGGCTAAGGTTACTCCTTTACCCAAAGACTCCAAATCATTTTTTAATGAGGGCAACTCCAGACCTATAAGCATTTTACCAGTTTTAAGCAAAATCATGGAAAAGTGTGTTTTTGCACAAATCCAAGAATATTTTCAGTTTAACAGTCTGGCTACAGAGTCTCAACATGCATACAGAACTGGTCACTCCACATCGACTGCTCTAGTTCAGATGACTGACGACTGGCTCAGAGCTATTGATAACTCCATGATAGTGGGAGCTGTGTTTTTAGATTTCAGTGCTGCATTTGATGTGCTTGACCATTCTCTCTTGATTGATAAACTATGGTTTTAATCCCCTGGCTTTGATGTGGATGCAGTTATCCGTCCTCCAGATCTCAGCAGGTTTATTTGAATGGCAGCCTATCTAGTAGTAGAAGTTTGGAGTGTGGTGTTCCACAGGGGAGCTCCCTAGGGTCTCTGCTCTACTCAGTGTTCACCAATGACCTACCGTGGGCTACTAAGAATGCCAAATTGGTCCAATATGCAGATGATTCCACCTTGTATTATGCTTGTCCATCAAATGGTATGCTTAATGAAGTCCTGAGCAGAGAATTTAATGATGTGAATGATTGGATAGTAGCTAACAGGCTTGTACTGAACATCTCTAAGACAAAAAGTATGGTGTTTGGATCGAGGCATGGGTTGTCTTGTAACCCAAAGCTTATTTTAAATTCATGCAACTCCATAGTTAAGCAAGTTGAAAGCATTAAGCTCCTTGGAGTGACACTGGATAGTACTCTATTTTGGTCAAACCACATCACTAACATTGTCTCAAAGATGGGAAGAGCTGTAGGCATTGTTAGAAAATGTGCTTCTTTTGTTGATCGTCCTCTTCTACGTCAGATTATTCAGAGTCTAGTCCTGTGTCATGTTGATTATTGTTCTGTGATCTGGTCATCTGCCACCAAAGGTGAGATCTGGAGACTACAGGTAGTCCAGAACAGGGCAGCACGGTTGGCTTTGGGTTGCTCACTAAGGTCCAATGTCAACCGTATGCATGCTGGTCTCTCCTGGCTCACAGTTGAAAAAAGGTTATCGTCTAACTCACTTGTATTGTGTAAATCAGTCATTAACAGCAAGACTCCATATTTTGTGTTTGAGCAACTTGTTTACAGAAGCTCTATACAAGACCATAATACAAGAGGGGCCAGAAATGGTCAGTTTGTACTCCCTCGTCCTAGAACCAATGCTTTAAAGCGGTCTTTTATTTATAGGTGCATAACACTCTGGAACAACCTACCTAGTTATCTCTACACTTTTAGTAAATCGATTTTTAAAAAGAAACTAAAAACTCAATTACAGCTGTTGCCTTAATGTATGGGTTTTTGCCTATTAGCCTACAAGTTATCATTTTGTATTTAAAATGGATATTTATTGTATGTTTTGTTAATTGTTTAGTTTTTTATTTCTATCTATAGCATCTGTGAAAGTATCTTATTTGCTACTAAATCCTTGTTTTTATCTTTTGTATTGATCTATGCATTAACTGTTTTATGTATTGTGTTGTGTGGACCCCAGGAAGACTAGCTGGGAGCCATGGCACCAGCTAATGGAGATCCTTAATAAAAACATTTAAAAAACATAAAAACAGCAGTAAAAAATTAATAAAAAGACAGGCATAAAATGAGTTCAAGTTCTTTACTTGTCAAATACACAACGCATGTAATGAAATTTTTGTATTTCGAGCTCAGACTCAACAGTGCACAACAATGAAAACAAGAATGATAACAATAAGTAGTAGCAGTAATTTTAAATATAAAATAAGATGAAATAGTAAATTATTTGCAAAATAAATGAATGCAACACTCCCAGACATACCCCACGCGAAGGTAAGGAAAAACTCACTAAAACCTAGCAATAGGAAAAAAATGCTCCACAGGCAGTGTGGAGGAGAGAAACCTTAGAAGGGCCATTCAAGGGGGGATCTCCCTTCTTAGATGTCGGTGATAGTAGTGTTGCAGACGGACAGTTGGTAAGCATGCACTCATGTGTGTAGTGGAACACAGATGAGTGCATGCAATAGCAAATCAATTTATTTGTAAGGCCCGACAACACACGTTAATGTCCCCATGGGCCGTACATGTCTTCTTTAAACAAGTCAAGAAGAAAACATAATAATAAGTCAAGAACAGAACACCATAAGGTCCAACAAATTTAAAATAAATGCAAATAAATGAAAGAATGCAAGCACTCCCAGACATACCCCACGCGAAGGTAAGGAAAAACTCACTAAAACCTAATGGGGAAAAATGCTCCACAGGCAGTGTGGAGGAGAGAAACCTTAGAAGGGCCATTCAAGGGGGGATCTCCCTTCTTAGATGTCGGTGATAGTAGTGTTGCAGACTACACACTTGAGGGCATGCTTACCAACTGTTAGTGAACACAGATGAGTGCATGCAATAGCAACTGAACATTTGAAAGATTGAAGATAGAGCTGATAGCGAATCTATTTGAGGCACAGGGGCGGCGCAAAGAGGGTCGCGTCCTCCCCGTCTTAATCACGGGACATTCAACACTCCGGTCATTGCTCAGAGACAGTCGGAGACAGGGAGATAGGGGCGGCGCAGAGAGGGTCGCGACCTCCCCGACATCATCGCGGGACGTCCAGCACTCCAGTCACCACTACGAGACCGCCGGAGACAGGGGGGCACGCAGAGGGGGTCGCAACCTCCCGGCCTTCATCACGGGACGTCCGACACTCCGGTCAGCACTCCAGGACAGCAACTCACAGGGGGACAGGGAGACGGGACAGGCGTTAGACAGCTCGTGTGATTCTAGTGGGCGGACATAGCAATAGATACCACAGTGAATAGAGTAGATATATGAAGTAAGCATATTATGTGAATAGAATAGAAGTACTTACCCAGAAATGAAAGCCGTGCTGTAAGCTCGGTGGTGATGTCATGATATATTTCCATCATCTGTCTGTCTGTCTGTCTGTCTGTCTGTCTGTCTGTCTGTATGTCTGTCTGTCTGTCTGTCTGTCTGTCTGTCTGTCTGTCTGTCTGTCTGTCTGTCTGTCTGTCTGTCTGTCTGTCTGTCTGTCTGTCTGTCTGTCTGTCTGTCTGTCTGTCTGTCTGTCTGTCTGTCTGTCTGTCTGTCTGTCTGTCTGTCTGTCTGTCTGTCTGTCTGTCTGTCTGTCTGTCTGTCTGTCTTGCTCTCTCTCTCCCTCTCTCTCTGTCTGTCTCTCTCTCTGTCTCTGCCTCTCTCTCTGTCTGTCTCTCTCTCTGTCTCTGTCACTGTCTTTCTCTCTCTTTCTTTCTGTCTCTCTGCCTCTCTCTCTGTCTGTCTCTTTCTCTCCGTCTCTCTCTCTTTCTGTCTCTGTCACTGTCTTTCTCTCTCTTTCTTTCTGTCTCTCTCCCTCTCTCTCTGTCTGTCTCTTTCTCTCCGTCTCTCTCTCTTTCTGTCTCTGTCACTGTCTTTCTCTCTCTTTCTTTCTGTCTCTCTGCCTCTCT
>NC_140166.1:232064924-232072424 GCF_963971535.1 Notolepis coatsorum | reverse complement strand
AGCCCGCCAGGTCCTGCAATAGTCCTCAGCCCGCCGGGTCCTGCAATAGTCCTCAGCCCACCGGGTCCTGCAATAGTCCTCAGCCCGCCGGGTCCTGCAATAGTCCTCAGCCCACCGGGTCCTGCAATAGTCCTCAGCCCGCCGGGTCCTCAGCCCGCTGGGTTCTGCAATAGTCCTCAGCCCGCCGGGTCCTCAGCCCGCTGGGTTCTGCAATAGTCCTCAGCCCGCTGGGTTCTGCAATAGTCCTCAGCCCGCCAGGTCCTGCAATAGTCCTCAGCCCGCTGGGTTCTGCAATAGTCCTCAGCCCGCCGGATCGCGTGAATATTTAAGGCAACCAACTTGTGTTTAGCGTTTCTCTGATTGGCCAATACGCCCATGTGACCACGGCAGCGCGAGAGAGCGGCAGCGCGGAAATAGGCTGTCTATTGCCATTCTCTAAGTCAAACTCTAACCTTAACCAGCTCCTTAACAGCGCCTAAACTTAACCCTTCTAACCTTAACCAACTCCGAAACAATGCCTAACCTTAACCAACTCCGAAACAATGCCTAACCTTAACCAACTCCGAAACAATGCCTAACCTTAACCAACTCCGAAACAATGCCTAACCTTAACCAACTCCGAAACAATGCCTAACCTTAACCAACTCCGAAACAATGCCTAACCTTAACCAACTCCGAAACAATGCCTAACCTTAACCAACTCCGAAACAATGCCTAACCTTAAGCAACTCCGAAACAATGCCTAACCTTAAGCAACTCCGAAACAATGCCTAACCTTAAGCAACTCCGAAACAATGCCTAACCTTAAGCAACTCCGAAACAATGCCTAACCTTAACCAACTCCGAAACAATGCCTAACCTTAACCAACTCCGAAACAATGCCTAACCTTAACCAACTCCGAAACAATGCCTAACCTTAAGCAACTCCGAAACAATGCCTAACCTTAACCAACTCCGAAACAATGCCTAACCTTAACCAACTCCGAAACAATGCCTAACCTTAAGCAACTCCGAAACAATGCCTAACCTTAAGCAACTCCGAAACAATGCCTAACCTTAAGCAACTCCGAAACAATGCCTAACCTTAACCAACTCCGAAACAATGCCTAACCTTAAGCAACTCCGAAAACAATGCCTAACCTTAAGCAACTCCGAAACAATGCCTAACCTTAAGCAACTCCGAAACAATGCCTAACCTTAACCAACTCCGAAACAATGCCTAACCTTAAGCAACTCTGAAACAATGCCTAACCTTAACCAACTCCGAAACAATGCTTAAAGTTATGCCTAAACTTAATGGCGAAAGAATGCGAATGCACGTTAAAAAAAAAAAAAAATTGAAGGGAATCGAACTAGCGAGCAACAAGCCGTAGGATCCACAGCCATGAAGCCTTGCCAATTGAGCTATTTCTGGATACTGAATAAAGGGCGGTTACTGGCATATAATGCTGCCGCGACGGAGCTCCGCGGCAGAGCGGAGCTGCCGCGTCGCCGCGGGGGCGTGGCTAGACGCAAGTTGGGCGTGGTTAGACACAAGTTGGTTGCCTTTAATATTTAGGCCGCCGGATCCTCAGCCCACCGTATCCTCAGCCGGAGACGTGGTTCTGCAATATCAATGTGTGTAGCCTGAGAAATAAGATACAATAACTTCCTTACAATAACCATATAATATATAAATAGCCAACTAATAGGAAATAGGAGTCATTCCAGATATTGATACATACATTGATGAATACAAAAACGGGGCGTATGGCAAAACTTTTATTTTATAAACGGAAAGGTAAAAATAAACACAACACATGATGTATTCTTAATCTTACTAATAGGCTACATAAAAGCCTAAGAACAGTTTAATAAGCCAATCATATGGCGAATCGACATGGGTTTAATGCGTACCCCCCCTCCCCCCCAGTATCCACCCCCCTCCCCCCTGTAGAGGACGAGACGTGCGGTGACCGGAAGCCCGCTCTTCGTCAGCGCGTCGTAGCCGCCCCCCTCCACCACCAGGAGTCTGATTCCCAAATCAGCCAATGCCCGCAGTGCAACACTCCAATTCAGCCATTTGGTGGGACGGTCACGTGACCCAAATCAAATCAGCCAATGGAAGCGAGGGTCCTCAGCAAATCAGCCAATGGAAGCGAGGGTCCTCAGCAAATCAGCCAATGGAAGCGAGGGTCCTCAGCCCGCCGGGTCCTCAGCCCGCCGGGAGACGTGGTGCTGCAGCTAGATGCATCTCGCTACTGTACGAGTGCAGTGTGTCAGTCAGACAGAGGGGGAGGAGCCACAGAGAGATACTGTACGAGTGCAGTGTGTCAGTCAGACAGAGGGGGAGGAGCCACAGAGAGACAGAGGGGGAGGAGTTCTGGAAGAGAAAGCAACGTGTCTTCACTCCGTGATACTTCCGTGTTGTTCAGGTCAGTAAACTCTGTGGAAATACAGAAACACTACATCTTAACAGATGAACGTTATGTGGCGTGAATGTGAATGTATGTCATGAGTATTGATAACTGGTGAGTCTTTTATATCGAGTGTAAAAAGTACGAGCGGCGTGTTTAGAAAATGACGATTGTCACGCGATCAACTGAAGACGCTGTTGTTATCATTTTGTATATTGAAATATGTTTGTTCAATGCTGGGGCCCTGAACACTTGACACTTATTTTGAATAGGGTTATTTTGTTATCCGTGGATTTGGTTGTAAGGTTTTATGTTCCGTGACATGATGGCGCTGCTCCGACCGGCTGCCTCTCTGTTCGCTCCGTCGAGACTGTGTTTACTTTTGTTAATATTTATAGTTTTTAGAGTTTTGTTCGTACCAACTGTTGGTGCATTTAATGTATATGACCGTCAGTCACTCATAGACATTGGATTACGGGAAACTTACCAACTGGATTACTCACTGGATCAGCTTTCCGAACCGCATCAATGGCCTGAAGAAATTCTCCGGAGATCAGGACCAGATCCTTTGTTCCTAGACCCCAGGAACAGAGGAACCAGACGGCGAGGGAAGAGGGCTGGGATCCGTAACAGGCTGAGATCCAGACGCCACCGTACACCACTGCCCAGTATATTGCTAGCCAATGTACAATCAATTGACAATAAACTGGATGACATCCGAGCAAGGATTCAATATCAAAGAGACGTTAGGGACTGCAACGTCCTCTGCTTCACCGAGACGTGGTTGACGCCGGACGTCCCAGACCACGCAATTCAACCGGCTGATCACTTCTTTATCCATCGCAAGGATCGGTCATCAGCAGAGTCCGGTAAACAACGTGGAGGAGGTATTGCCTTCATGTTTAACAAAAATTGGAGCGATCCAACGAACGTGAAGGAATTATCCAACCACTGCTCCCCAGAACTGGAATATATAACCATCAAGTGTCGTCCTTTCTTCCTCCCGAGGGAGTTAACGGCGATCGTCCTGGTCGGAGTGTATATTCCACCGCAAGCCAGCAACAAGGTTGCGCTCTCCAGACTACACGACGAGGTAAATAGAATCCAAGTGGCGAATGTTAACGCCGCCATTTTAGTTCTGGGAGATTTCAATAGCGCCAATCTGAGAAAGGTATTGCCTGACTTCTATCAGCATGTGACTTGCAACACCAGAGGCGGTAACATCCTAGATCACTGTTACACGCAATTTAAAGGTGGCTACAAGGCTCATTCTGATAGTGGCTTTGGCAAGTCAGATCACGCATCCATTTTTCTTTCACCAAAGTACAGACAGAGAATTAAAAGTACTCCCGTAGTCTCGCGAGAGGTGCAGAAATGGGATGTGACGTCAGAGGAGACGATCCGGTCAGTGTTTCACCACACAGACTGGAATGTGTTCCGCGACACAGATAACATTAATGCCTACACGGAGACAGTGCTGGACTATGTTTGTACTAGGGTGAAAGAAACAATCCCCACTACCAAAATGAAAGTTTACCCAAATCAAAAACCCTGGGTAGACAAATCCGTCCGTGAAGCTCTGAGAGAGCGCACCAAAGCATACAACGACGGCCTAGAGGCAGGCAACATGAATGACCACAAGGTGGCGCGATACAACGTAAGGAGGACAGTGTCAGAGGCCAAACGACGCTACAGGGATAAAATTGAACTCCAGTTTGAACAAGCTGACTCTAGAGCTATGTGGCAGGGGCTCAAAACGATGACAGACTACAAAGGCGCCTCCCTCAAACTGAACAGTGACATCTCCTTAGCAAATGACCTCAATACCTTCTATGCGAGGTTTGATGCTGGTAATAACAACACCAGCTCACAAGCCTCGGCAATGGGGGGGGGGGGGGTCGGCTGCTGAAGGAGGCGCAGTGTTCAGGGTAACAGAGCATGAGGTGAGGCGGACCTTTAAAAAAGTGAATATCAGGAAGGCAGCAGGTCCAGACGGCATCCCCGGCCGCGTCCTAAAAGTCTGTGCCGACCAACTGGCCCCAGTATTCACTGACATATTTAACCTGTCCTTAGAACAGGCTGTCATCCCCACCTGCCTGAAGAAGTCCACTATTATCCCTGTACCCAAAAAATCCAAGCCTGCTTGCCTCAACGACTACCGCCCTGTAGCTCTCACCTCCATAGCCATGAAGTGCTTCGAGAAGCTAGTAAAGGGCTACATCTGCTCCTCCCTCCCCATCAACATGGACCCCCTGCAATTTGCATACCGCCCCAACAGGTCCACGGAGGACGCCATATCCCATGTGCTGCACACAGCAGCATCACACCTGGACAAGAGGCAGGGGAACTATGTGAGAATGCTATTCATCGACTACAGCTCGGCATTCAATACCATAGTCCCCTCCATACTCATAGCCAAGCTCAGGGACCTGGGCTTGGGCTATGACCTCTGCCAGTGGGTCTTGGACTTCCTGACTGGCAGACCCCAGGTGGTGAGAGCAGGCAACTGCACCTCCTCATCCATCACCCTCAACATAGGGGCCCCCCAGGGCTGTGTTCTGAGTCCCCTCCTCTACTCCCTGTACACACACGACTGTGTAGCTCAGCGGAGTAGCAATACAATCGTCAAATTTGCTGACGACACAGTGGTGGTGGGCCTGATCTCTGCCAACGACGAGAGGGCCTACCTGGAAGAGGTCAAGGTCCTGGCGGGATGGTGCCAGGAAAACAGCCTCTCCCTGAACGTCAGCAAAACAAAGGAGATGATTGTGGACTTCAGGAGGTCGGGGGTCAAGGACTACAGCCCCCTCAGCATCGACGGGGCACCGGTTGAGAGAGTCAACAGCTTTAAGTACCTCGGAGCCTACATATCCGAGGACTTGACATGGACCACACACATCGACAGTGTTGTGAAGAAGGCACGACAACGCCTCTACTTCCTCAGGCGCCTAAGGAAGTTCCAAGTCAGCCAGAAGATCCTTAAGAACTTCTACTCATGTACAATAGAGAGCATCTTGACCGGCAACATCACCTCCTGGTTTGGGAATAGCACTGCACAAGACCGAAGCAGACTACAAAGAGTGACACGTTCAGCCGAACACACAATTGGAGGGGGGCTCCCCACCCTCCAGAACATTTACTACAAGCGTTGCAAGGGCAAGGCTAAGAGAATCATTAAAGACTCCAGTCACCCGAACAACTGCCTCTTTGAACTTCTGCGGTCAGGCAAGCGATACCGGAGTCTCAAGGCGAGCACAGAAAGACTCAGAAGAAGCTTCTATCCCCAGGCCATCAGGCTGCTAAACGAACAATGAATGAACACTACACAACAACAACCACCAAACGCACATAGCACACACATCCACACGCACACACTCACTTTAAACAAACACTGTAGCACCCACTCCACACACTTTATAGCACACACCCACTTTAAACAAACACACTGTAGCACCCACTCCCCACACTTTATATTTATGGATGAAGGATTGCACTACAACTCGTACACCTTACTGTAAATTGTAACTAAAATTGTACCTCATCCCATTTCTGCTTTGCACTAGATAGTACTGTACATTAGTACACTGCATAGTATTGTGTATTGTATATTATATGGTAACTCAGAACATTGTACATATGTCTATACCGAACACTGTGACCTCATTTTCTTCTTCTAAATTCATGCCATTATGTTATTATGTTATTTGATACTATCTTGTCTAGCACAGTCTCTGGAGCGTAACAGTAAGAAGCATTTTGTATGAAAGTATTCTGTACTTCTGTATGACAACTATTAAAGAACTTGAACTTGAACTTGAACTACAGCTCAGCGTTCAACACCATAGTCCCCACCAGACTGGTGGACAAGCTGATCGAGCTGGGTCTGAGCTCCGCTCTGAGCGCCTGGGTACTGGACTTTCTGAGCGAAAGGCCCCAGGCGGTCAGGGTGGGGGGTCAGACCTCCAACACCATCACCCTGAGCATCGGGTCCCCCCAGGGCTGTGTTCTGAGCCCCCTGCTGTACTCACTATACACACACGACTGTGTGGCCAAGTTCAGCTCCAACTCCATAGTGAAGTTTGCGGACGACACAGTGGTGGTGGGGCTGATCTCGGACAACGACGATAAGGCCTACCGGGAGGAGGTTGAGGTACTGGAACGCTGGTGCCAGGACAACAGCCTGCTCCTGAACATTGGTAAAACCAAGGAGCTGATCGTGGATTATAGGAGAGGACAGCAGGAGACACACACACCACTGAGGATAAACGTGGCTACCGTGGACAGGGTGAGCAGCTTTAAGTACCTGGGGGTCCACATCTCAGAGAATCTGACATGGTCAACACACATAGACTCAGTCGTAAAAAAGGCGAAGCAGCACCTCTACCACCTGAGACAGTTAAGGAAGTTCAGAGTATCTGGGAAGATACTCCAGTCCTTCTACTCCGGAGCTGTAGAGCGCATCTTGACTGGAAACATCACTGCCTGGTATGGAAACAGCACGGCACAGGACAAGAAGGCCCTACAGAGAGTGGTGCGCTCAGCCGAGCGTACCACGGGTATTGCACTACCTACCCTGCAGGTTCTATACAACAAGAGGTGCAAATCCAGAGCCTGCAGAATAATGAAAGACCCCCACCACCCCAATAACAGCCTGTTCAAGCTGCTGAGGTCAGGCAGACGCCTGCGAACACCAGCTACTAGGACAGAGAGACTTCGGCTCAGCTTCTTCCCCCAGGCCATCAGAGCCTTGAACAATGAACTCTCCACACACAAGCACACGTGAGCACACACACGACACACACACTGTACACGCTCACACACTAGCAGCCACTTTAACATGAGCAAGAAACACACTCATGCTGCACACGCCCACACTTATGGCCACTAAGGAAAGGTCACTTTAAAAATAGTATAGTATAACCTGAGATTGTATAAAATAGCAATGTACAGAAAGACCCAGTGCCTCATCCGTAGCTAACAGTGTATTGCACTACCACAGGACCTAGCATGTCCTTCATGCTCTGTAAATAACTTATGTACATATACCGATATGCCCTACTATGTTACTTGTTTATTGCACAATGTTGTTTTATTGGATTCTATT